>NW_024100628.1:600000-850180 GCF_016545835.1 Crotalus tigris | reverse complement strand
GAACGTGCTACCTTCCACCAGCTGCTGCTTAAACTGTAAGTTTTGGGAGAATCCACCAGGAAAGTAGCAAGGCCCTGATTGGATCTCCATTATATTTATAGGGTATTATACTCTATTTAAACCCCATTCCAACTCTGATCGGGTTGCTGGAACGTGCTACATTCCACCAGCTGCTGCTTAAACTGTAAGTTTTGGGAGAATCCACCAGGAAAGTAGCAAGGCCCTGATTGGATCTCCATTATATTTATATGGTATTATACTCTATTTAAACCCCATTCCAACTCTGATCGGGTTGCTGGAACGTGCTACATTCCACCAGCTGCTGCTTAAACTGTAAGTTTTGGGAGAATCCACAGGAAAGTAGCATGGCCCTGTTTGGATCTCCATTATTTTTATAGGGTATTATACTCTATTTAAACCCCATTCCAACTCTGATCGGGTTGCTGGAACGTGCTACATTCCACCAGCTGCTGCTTAAACTGTAAGTTTTGGGAGAATCCACCCGGAAAGTAGCAAGGCCCTGATTGGATCTCCATTATATATATAGGGTATTATACTCTATTTAAACCCCATTCCAACTCTGATCGGGTTGCTGGAACGTGCTACATTCCACCAGCTGCTGCTTAAACTGTAAGTTTTGGGAGAATCCACCAGGAAAGTAGCAAGGGCCTGATTGGATCTCCATTATATTTATAGGGTATTATACTCTATTTAAACCCCATTCCAACTCTGATCGGGTTGCTGGAACGTGCTACATTCCACCAGCTGCTGCTTAAACTGTAAGTTTTGGGAGAATCCACCAGGAAAGTAGCAAGGCCATGATTGGATCTCCATTATATTTATAGGGTATTATACTCTATTTAAAACCCATTCCAACTCTGATCGGGTTGCTGGAACGTGCTACATTCCACCAGCTGCTGCTTAAACTGTAAGTTTTGGGAGAATCCACCAGGAAAGTAGCAAGGCCCTGATTGGATCTCCATTATATTTATAGGTATTTACTTCTATTTAACCCCATTCCAACTCTGATCGGGTTGCCACACTGGAACGTGCTACATTCCACCAGCTGCTGCTTAAACTTTAAGTTTGTGGAGCATCCACCATGAAAGTAGCAGGCCTGATTGGATCTCCATTATATTTATAGGGTATTATACTCTATTTAAACCCCATTCCACTCTGATCGGGTTGCTGAACTGGCTTACATTCCCCAGCTGCTGCTTAAAACTGTAAGTTTTGGGAGAATCCACCAGGAAAGTAGCAACGGCCCTGATTGGATGCTCATTATATTTATAGGGTAATTATCCTCTATTAAACCCATTCCAACTCTATCGGGTTGCTGGACACGGCTACTTCCACCAGCTTGCTGCTTAAACTGTAAGTTTTGGGAGAATCCACCAGAAAGTAGCAAGGCCCTGATTGGATCTCCATTATATTTATAGGTATTATACGCTATTTTAAACCCCATTCCAACTCTGATCGGGTTGCTGGAACGTGCTACATTCCACCAGCTGCTGCTTAAACTGTAAGTTTTGGGAGAATCCACCAGGAAAGTAGCAAGGCCCTGATTGGATCTCCATTATATATATAGGGTAATATACTCTATTTAAACCCCATTCCAACTCTGATCGGGTTGCTGGAACGTGCTACATTCCACCAGCTGCTGCTTAAACTGTAAGTTTTGGGAGAATCCACCAGGAAAGTAGCAAGGCCCTGATTGGATCTCCATTATATTTATAGGGTATTATACTCTATTTAAACACCATTCCAACTCTGATCGGGTTGCTGGAAAGTGCTACATTCCACCAGCTGCTGCTTAAACTGTAAGTTTTGGGAGAATCCACCAGGAAAGTAGCAAGGCCCTGATTGGATCTCCATTATATTTATAGGGTATTATACTCTATTTAAACCCCATTCCAACTCTGATCGGGTTGCTGGAACGTGCTACATTCCACCAGCTGCTGCTTAAACTGTAAGTTCTGGGAGAATCCACCAGGACAGTAGCAAGGCCCTGATTGGATCTCCATTATATATATAGGGTATTATACTCTATTTAAACCCCATTCCAACTCTGATCGGGTTGCTGGAACGTGCTACATTCCACCAGCTGCTGCTTAAACTGTAAGTTTTTGGAGAATCCACCAGGAAAGTAGCAAGGCCCTGATTGGATCTCCATTATATTTATAGGGTATTATACTCTATTTAAACCCCATTCCAACTCTGATCGGGTTGCTGGAACGTGCTACATTCCACCAGCTGCTGCTTAAACTGTAGGTGTTGGGAGAATCCACCAGGAAAGTAGCAAGGCCCTGATTGGATCCTCCATTATATTTAGATGTTATTATACTCTATTTAAACCCCATTCCAACTCTGATCGGGTTGCTGGAACGTGCTACATTCCACCAGCTGCTGCTTAAACTGTAAGTTTTGGGAGAATCCACCAGGAAAGTAGCAAGGCCCTGATTGGATCTCCATTAAATATATAGGGTATTATACTCTATTTAAACCCCATTCCAACTCTGATCGGGTTGCTGGAACGTGCTACATTCCACCAGCTGCTGCTTAAACTGTAAGTTTTGGGAGAATCCCACCAGGAAAGTAGCAAGGCCCTGATTGGATCTCCATTAAATTTTATAGGGTATTATACTCTTTTACACCCCATTCCAACTCTGGTCGGGTTCTGGAACGTGCTACATTCCACCAGCTGCTGCTTAAACTGTAAGTTTTGGGAGAATCCACCAGGAAAGTAGCAAGGCCCTGATTGGATCTCCATTATATTTATAGGGTATTATACTCTATTTAAACCCCATTCCAACTCTGATCGGGTTGCTGGAACGTGCTACATTCCACCAGCTGCTGCTTAAACTGTAAGTTTTGGGAGAATCCACCAGGAAAGTAGCAAGGCCCTGATTGGATCTCCATTATATTTATAGGGTATTATACTCTATTTAAACCCCATTCCAACTCTGATCGGGTTGCTGGAACGTGCTAAATTCCACCAGCTGCTGCTTAAACTGTAAGTTTTGGGAGAATCCACCAGGAAAGTAGCAAGGCCCTGATTGGATCTCCATTATATTTATAGGGTATTATACTCTATTTAAACCCCATTCCAACTCTGATCGGGTTGCTGGAACGTGCTACATTCCACCAGCTGCTGCTTAAACTGTAAGTTTTGGGAGAATCCACCAGGAAAGTAGCAAGGCCCTGATTGGATCTCCATTATATTTATAGGGTATTATACTCTATTTAAACCCCATTCCAACTCTGATCGGGTTGCTGGAACGTGCTACATTCCACCAGCTGCTGCTTAAACTGTAAGTTTTGGGAGAATCCACCAGGAAAGTAGCAAGGCCCTGATTGGATCTCCATTATATTATAGGGTATTATACTCTATTTAAACCCCATTCCAACTCTGATCGGGTTGCTGGAACGTGCTACATTTCACCAGCTGCTGCTTAAACTGTAAGTTTTGGGAGAATCCACCAGGAAAGTAGCAAGGCCCTGATTGGATCTCCATTATATTTATAGTGTATTGTACTCTATTGAAACCCCATTCCAACTTCGGTCGGGCTGCTGGAACGTGCTACGTCCCACCAGCTGCTGCTTAAACTGTAAGTTTTGGGAGAATCCACCAGGAAAGTAGCAAGGCCCTGATTGGATCTCCATTATATTTATAGTGTATTGTACTCTATTGAAACCCCATTCCAACTTCGGTCGGGCTGCTGGAACGTGCTACGTCCCACCAGCTGCTGCTTAAACTGTAAGTTTTGGGGGAATCCACCAGGAAAGTAGCAAGGCCCTGATTGGATCTCCATTATATTTATAGTGTATTGTACTCTATTTAAACCCCATTCCAACTTCGGTCGGGCTGCTGGAACGTGCTACATCCCACCAGCTGCTGCTTAAACTGTAAGTTTTGGGAGAATCCACCAGGAAAGTAGCAAGGCCCTGATTGGATCTCCATTATATTTATAGGGTATTATACTCTATTTAAACCCCATTCCAACTCTGATCGGGTTGCTGGAACGTGCTACATTCCACCAGCTGCTGCTTAAACTGTAAGTTTTGGGAGAATCCACCAGGAAAGTAGCGGCCCGCGCGCCTAACGGCGCGCGAATTATATAACTATATAACTAAAAATCACAAACAGTAGCAGTACATTCAGGGCAAGTGTGTCTGACATCCCCTGTATCTAAGATGTCCGGCTTAGTTCAGTGCAACACCTGCTTTGCAGCTGTTTTTCGCAGTACCCTTTTCAAACTTGGAAACTGTCCTATCTGTAAACAAATCACTAGCCTACAAGGACAGATCATTTACCTAGGGTCTGTAATCCGTGCTCTTCGGGCAGAAATTAGGTGTCCAGTTCAGCCCCTCTACTCTAGTAAGCCTCCCTGCTATCAGCCCCCTTTACCACAAAGATCCTGCAGGAAAAGGGCAGTGTGGACAACCGTGGGATCTGGCAGGGTGAGAGCTGTGAACCATAAACACAAAGCTTTCGCTGTGTCCCTGCACAACAGCTACAGTGCTCTTGCTGACCTTAATAGGGACATTAAGGAGACTGGTAAAGGTATTTGTGAAGATAACTCAAATAAGCAGGGGATTGTGGTCCGAGATGAAGAACTAGATTTTGATAGGGAGAAGTGTGAATCAGGTATTGCACATCAGTCATGCAAGAATAGAAAGGCTCCCAAAAAGAGAAGCTACCTTCTGGTAGGTGATTCAATTATAAGGGATGTAAATTTAGGAAAGGACACAGAGGCTTTGAAAGAGGTCAGGTGTCTTCCAGGTGCTACTGCCAGTAGGGACAAGAAGCGTATTTCTAAAATAATCAAGAATGGCAGCAAGGACTGTGATGTGGAGGCTATTGTACACCTTGGCACTAATGATCTGTCCCAAAAAGATGTACTCTCTGTGCAGAATGATTTCCAGAGCTTGGGGAAGGAACTTAGCAGAATAGGCTGTAGGCTTACTTTCTCAGAGGTTTTACCAGTGTATAAGGAGCAAAACGGAAAAGGCCAGCGCATAGCACAATTCAATATGTGGCTAAAGGAATGGTGTAAAGGGGAAGGCTTTGGATATATTAGTCACGATGTCAGTAGCTGGTCCAATCAAAAGATGTACAAAAGAGATGGTTTGCATCCATCAAAAAAGGGACTGAGTTACTCGGCTATAAATTCACAGATTTTCTGGAGGGAAATTTAAACTAAACAGCGGGGACAGGGAGTTAATTGATACGGAACAACCCTGTCCCCGGCAATTTAAAAACTATAGGGCTATCAGTGCATGTAGCACAGATGTGTGTGTGGACAAGAATACCAACCTTGCTACCAATCAAAATGAAGCCTCTAATAGCGAGTGCCATATAAAGTGCACTAACCAAATAGGTGGTAAGACAATAGGGGAACTCAGGCACCACACAGGTTATGTAGAAAGGAAACACAGGGCCACCCACAAAGGACTCAAATGTTTATACACCAATGCACAAAGTATGAACAGCAAACAGGGTGAACTAGAAATTCAGGTTAATGAGGGCAGATACGATATTGTTGCCATTACGGAAACATGGTGGGATGAAACTCACACATGGAACACACAGCTAGAGGGATTTAAATTATTTAAAAGAAACAGACCAAATAAAAGAGGAGGTGGAGTTGCTCTCTATATAAGAAATAACTACATCTTCACAGAAATAGAGTACAACAATGATAAAAACTGTCTTGAATGCATTTGGGTCAATATAAAAGGGGGGGGAAATGACATTGCCATAGGTGTATACTACAGACCACCCAACCAAACAGAGGAAATAGATGAACTTTTTGCTAGTCAGCTAACTAAGGTATGTAGGAAGCACATCACAATAGTAATGGGGGACTTTAACTACCCTGACATCAACTGGGAGACAAACTCCGCACCAAGTGGAAGATCAAACAGGTTCCTGGCAAACCTAGCAGACAACTTTGTCTCCCAAAAAGTAGAGAATGGAACTAGGGGATTAGCCATTTTGGATCTAATTCTCACTAACAGAGATGAAATGATAGACGGTGTTGGAGCCATAGGAACCCTGGGAGGAAGTGATCATGCAATATTAGAATTCAACATTATAGAAGCACAACCAATAGAACACAGTCAAACTAGAGTCTTGGACTTCAAGAGAGCTAATTTCAATAAACTTAGAGAGGGCTTGGGAAGGATTCCATGGATGAGAATCCTCAAGGGGAAAACAACTCAAGAAGCTTGGGAAATTTTGAAAAATGAGATAATAAAAGCACAGTCTAGCACAATACCAACAAAGAGGAAAAATAACAGCTCTCAAAAGAAACCAGCATGGCTGCATAAAGAACTCTCTGACAAATTGAAAGATAAAAAGGACAAGTATAGAAAGTGGAAAGAGGGGAACATAACTAAGTCAGAATATCAGCAAATAGCCCGAGCCTGCAAAGATGAAGTGAAGAAAGCCAAGGCTCAAAATGAACTGAGGCTTGCGACCAAAGTCAAAAATAACAAAAAAAGCTTCTTTCAACATGTAAAAAACAAGAAAAAAGTGAAGGAAATGATTGGTCCATTAGTGGGTGGAAGTGGCAAGAAGGTGACAAGCAACAGGGAGAAAGCAGAACTATTTAACTCATTTTTTGCATCTGTCTTTACACAAAGGGAAAAAACAGACCAACCTATCAAAAATAGTGCCACAAAAAACAAAACAGAAACACAAGTTAAGATAGGCAAGAAAATCGTTAGTGAGCACCTGTCCAGCCTAGATGAGTTCAAATCGCCAGGACCAGACGGATTACACCCCAGAGTTCTCAAGGAACTGGCAGATGTGATATCGGAGCCACTGAACTATATTTTTCAAAGATCCTGGAACACAGGGGAACTACCAGAGGACTGGAAAAGAGCTGATGTAGTTCCCATCCTCAAAAAAGGAAAAAAAATGGATCCAGGAAATTACAGACCTATCAGCCTGACCTCAATACCTGGGAAGATCCTGGAAAAGATAATCAAACAACGAATCAACGAACACCTAGAGGCAAACAAAGTCATTACTAAAAGCCAACATGGGTTTGTCAAAAATAGATCATGCCAGACAAATCTTATTGCATTCTTTGACCAAGTGACAAAATTAGTGGATCAGAGGAATGCTGTGGACATAATTTACTTGGACTTCAGTAAGGCATTTGATAAAGTAGATCACAACCTACTACTTGACAAGATAGAAAAATGTGGGGTAGACAGAACCACCACCAGATGGATCCGTAGCTGGCTGACCGGCCGTACTCAGCGAGTGGTCCTCAATGGAACTGCATCTATATGGAGGGAAGTGTGTAGTGGGGTGCCCCAGGGCTCTGTTCTGGGCCCAGTACTCTTCAACATCTTCATCAACGATTTGGATGAAGGGATAGATGGGGAACTCATCAAATTTGCAGATGACACCAAGCTGGCAGGAATAGCCAACACTCCAGAAGACAGGCTTCAGATACAGAAGGATCTGGACAGACTTGAACACTGGGCACTAACTAACAAAATGAAATTCAATGGTGAAAAAAGCAAGGTTCTACATTTAGGCAAGAAAAACCAAATGCACAAGTACAGCATAGGTGGCACCATGCTCAATAGTAGTAACTGTGAGAGGGACCTCGGAGTCCTAGTAGACAATCACTTAAATATGAGCCAGCAGTGTGCTGCAGCTGCCAAAAAGGCCAACACAGTGCTAGGCTGCATTAACAGAGGGATAGAATCAAGATCACGTGAAGTATTAATACCACTCTTCAATGCCTTGGTAAGGCCACACTTGGAATACTGCATCCAGTTTTGGTCACCACGATGTAAAAAAGATGTTGAGACTCTAGAAAGAGTACAGAGAAGAGCAACAAAGATGATTAGGGGACTGGAGGCTAAAACATATAAGGAACGGTTGCGAGAATTGGGTATGTGTAGTTTAACGAAGAGAAGGACAAGGGGGGACATGATAGCAGTATTCCAATATCTCAGGGGCTGCCATAAAGAAGAGGGAATTAAGCTATTTTCCAAAGCACCTGAAGGCAGGACAAGAAGCAACGGGTGGAAACTCATCAAGGAGAGAAGCAACCTAGAACTAAGGAGAAACTTCCTGACAGTGAGAACAATTAATCAGTGGAACAGCTTGCCTCCAGAAGCAGTAAATGCTCCAACACTGGAAGTTTTTAAGAAGAGACTGGACAGCCATTTGTCCGAAATAGCGTAGGGTTTCCTGCCCGAGCAGGGGGTTGGACTAGATGACCTCCAAGGTCCCTTCCAACTTTACTACTATTACTATTACATATAAGGAAAGGTTGATGGAATTGGGTATGTCTAGTTTAATTAAGAGAAAGATGAGGGGGGACATGATAGCAGTGTTCCAATATCTCAGGGACTCCCACAGAGAAGAGGGAGTCAAGCTATTTTCCAAAGCACCTGAAGGCAGGACAAGAAGCAACAGATGGAAACTAATCAAGGAGAGAAGCAACCTAGAACTAAGGAGAAACTTCCTGATAGTTAGAACAATTAACCAGTGGAACAACCTGCATCCAGAAGCAGTGAATGCTCCAACACTGGAAGTTTTCAAGAAAAAACTTGGCAGCCATTTGCCCAAAATGGTATAGGGTTACCTGCCTGAGAAGGGAGTTGGACTTGATGACTTCCAAGGTCCCTCCCGTTCGACTTTATTATTATTATTATTATTATTATTATTATTATTATTATTATTATTATTATTATTATTATTATTATTATTATTATTAAATATGAAAAATGCTATCAGACAAAATGCTAAAATCCCTAATTTATATTGATGGATAGAAACAAAGGGGCCCCTTTGCTTCTATCCATCAATATAAATTATGAACGCCTTGTCTTACCTGAACGCCTTTTCTCAGCACGGAGATGGAGAATCCACCAATGGGTTTAGACCAGTGGTGGCGAACCTATAGCACAGGTGCCAGAGGCGGCACTTGGAGCCCTCTCTGTGGGCACACATGCCGTCGCCCCAGCCACGCCTCCCTCTGCAGCCCCCTCATCAGCAGCCCTCCTGAAGGAGAGTCACCCCCAGGTGAGGCCTGGGCAGAGCAGCGTAGCCAAACACATGGCAGCTGGGCAGCAGATGATGCTGCAGAGCACGGGCGGAGGGCATGGCCACCATGGTGCTGCAGGGCCGCCCTGGCGATCTACAGTGGGCTGTGGATGGCCCTGACAGCGGGCAGGGTGAGGGTGGAGCAGGGCGAGGGTGGGCAGGTGGAGCGGGGGCAGGCTGGGGGCGAGGCGGGTTTGGGGCACTCGGTTTCTAAAAGGCTCGCCATCACTGTTTTAGACTGTGTTCCTGCCCAATCAGATCAAGTCAGCCAAACTTGCCACGCCTGTCCTGGACTAGGGTGTCCCAGTCTCGACGCGGGCAAAGCCATTGACTGACAGCAAGACGTGTTGGCTCATGAATCTAACCCTAGGCCTAAAAGACCTGTGAGGGCGTGAGTGGATTCTCCATCTCCATGCTGAGAAAAGGCGTTCAGGTAAGACTGAACTGGAGATGGAGAATCCACCAATGGGATATACCAAAGCCTACTGTCCCTGAGGGAGGGGAGCAGGCCGGTCCGGTGTGACACCTCGAGGTATGACCTGTTGGAGAACTCTCCTGCCAAAGGAGGCCTCTGCCGAGGCGAACCTATCTAGCTTATAATGACGTATAAAGGGCAATGGTGAAGACCACGTGGCCACCCTACAAACGTCCTCAATGGACGCCTGAGTGGCCCAAGCCGCAGAAGTAGCCTCACTATGGGTTGAGTGGGCCGTGACATGTCGTGGAACCGGCAATGACTCAGACTGGTACGCCCCGGCAATGCATGCCCTGATCCACCTGCCAATCGTGGAGGAGGATACCTTCCGACCCTTGGAAGAAAGGTGGAAGGAAATGAAGAGGGCCTCGGAATTACAGAAGGCAGCCGTCCATGTGATGTAGCAACGGAGTGCTCTGCGAACGTCCAGAAGGTGCCATTGCCGTTCCAGGGCATGAGATGGATTAGGGCAGAAATCTGGAAGCACGATTTCCTGAGCCCTGTGGAATAGAGAATTGACCTTAGGGAGAAAGGTAGGGTCTAGAAGAAGGACCACTCAGTCCCGGTGAAAGATGCATAAGGCATCCCTGGTGGAAAGAGCCGCTAATTCTGATATCCGTCGCACGGAAGTAATTGCCACCAGGAAGGCGATCTTGTGAGATAAGGATCGCAGATCACATGTTCTGAGAGACTCAAAGGGCGGTCTGGTGAGAGCCCGAAGAACCCGCAGCAATTCCCAAGAAGGGTACCTATGTACTACAGGGGGCTTGGTGTTTGTGGCACCCTTGATGAACAAGCGAATCAATGGATGTTGACCAAGGGATACTGCGGTGTCACAGGTAAGTAAGGTGGAGAGAGCAGCGACTTGTCTACATAACGTGTTCGGGGCCAAGCCCCTCTCCAGACTCTCCAGAAGGTAGTCCAATATTTTTGGGATCGTTAAGTCTGGTATGGTCAAGTGATGGTTCATGCACCACAAACAGAAGTTCCTCCATGTGGCCTCATAAATATGGTTGGTAGAGGGCCGACGGGAGGCCTGGATCATGGTAATGACGCCTGGCGAGCAGGACTCCTGGGATAAGGTGCTGCGCTCAAGTGGCAGGCGGCTAACTGGAGCCATTGGGGATCCGGATGAAGAAGGGTCCCCTGGCTGAGTGAGACCCGATCCGGGGGAATCCTCCATGGGGTCGCTATGGAAAGGTTCACAAGGTCGGTGAACCATGGTCTCTGTGGCCAGTACGGGGCCACTAGAAGAATCTTCGCCCTCTCCTGAAGAAGCTTGTGGACGACCGCCAGAAGAAAATGGAGAGGGGGAAAGGTGTAGAACAGTCCCTCCAGCCACGGGCTCCGATGAGCATCTGTCCGTTATGCCCCTAGAGATGGGAAACGGGAGAAGAACCTCGGTAGATGAGTGTTCATTGGGGAGGCAAAGAGGTCTATTATCGGCAATCCGAAGCAATCAGAGATCTCCCTGAAGATATCCGGATGCAGACGCCATTCTGAGTGGTCCACCGTCGATCTGCTCAGGAAGTCCGCCTTCTGTTCGCCTCCCCAGATATGTGGTCGGCCTTGATGGAGGCGAGGTTGGTCTCTGTCCAGGAGCCTAGCAGAAGAGCCTCGGTCAAGAATGCACAGGATCGGGTGCCCCCTTGCCGGTTCACATGGGCCTTTGCCACTACGTTGTCTGTGAGGATCAATACGTGACACTTTGCTACCATGCTGCGGAAGTGACGGAGAGCCAGGTGAATGGCCCTGAGCTCCAGCCAGTTGATATTGTGCCAAAGGTCGGAGCGGGACCACTGTGATCGAAAGTGCGCTCCCCAGCTGGTGTCGGTCGCAAGGGTGAGTCGATCGGGTTCCTTGAAGTAGGACCCCCCTGAGCATGGCTGGCGAGAGCCACCACCTGAGGGATCGCAAGATGCGATGAGGGGCTCTTACCCTTCGATTGGAAGAACTGATGTTCAGTCTTTGGAAGGGGAGCAGGAACCACTGAAGGTTCCTGGAATGAAGCCTGGCCCATAGGACGATTGTTATGGCCGAAATCATTTTCCCTAGTAATTGGGAAAAAATGGCCAACGTCATCGTTCGTTCCCTGCACATGTGGAGGATCAACTCCCGGATGCTGTCCCGGCGCTCCTGAGAGAGATAGACCCAGCATTCTACCATGTCTATGACGGCCCCTAGGTGCAATAGCCTGGTCATGGGGACCTTATGGCTCTTGGAGAAATTTACTGAGAATCCGTGCCTCTGGAGCACCTTTATCACCAGTTCGAGGTCCGACTGAGCGGCCTTGACTGACAATGACTGGATTAGAATGTCGTCCAGGTAACACTGGACTCTGACAGGTACCATTCTCAGGTGAGCGGCCAGAACCGCCAGGATCTTGGTAAAGACTCTTGGAGCTGAGGACAGGCTGAACGAGAGTGCCTTGTACTGGTAATGGTGACCCCTGTGGACGAACCTCAGAAACCGGCAGTGGTTGAGAGAGATGGAGATGTGGAGATACGCTTCTGTGAGGTCGATGGATGTCAGGAAGTCTCCCCTTCTTACGCTTCCCAAGATGGACTGGAGCGTTTGCATCTTGAATTTTCGGTATGCAAGATGATAATTTAACCCTTTTAGGTCTAGGATAGCTCTCCATCCCCCCCAAGGTTTTGGGAATGACGAAGAGGATGGAGTAAAATCCCCAACCTCTCTGATCCAGCGGCACCGGTTCTATGGCCCTTATGCTTAAGAGGTGACAAATGGCCTCTTGCATTAGTTTTTTCTTTGTGGGATTTCTTAATTGAGGACAAGAAATGAAACTATTCAGAGGGTTGGAGACAAATTCCAGGGACAGTCCGTGATGAATGGACCCAGGCGTCTGTGGTGGTGACCTCCCACTGATGGGCAAAGAGAGATAGTCTGCCCCCAATGGGAGGAGCCACCCGAGAGTCACTTGGACCGGTGGAATGAGCGGCTGCTCCTGCGAAAGGGCCATTTGCCCTGAAATTGTTGCCTGGGTCTGAAGACCGGTCGGTCAGGCTGTCTGTCTTGCCTGACAGGAAAGGGATGGTTGGGATGGGTATAGCTGGGCCTAGCTCCTGCCCGAAAGACTGTCTCTGAGCATTAAGGATTGGCCCGTCTGTCGGCGCATTTAATGAGATGGTTAAGCATCTTATGTTTGTCCTTGTTCTCTGTCAGGTATGGCTCGAGAGCCTCCACAAACAGTTTTCCTCTCTGGTACGGGGCTGCTGAAAAGCGCCATTTAGACTTGGCATCAGCATATCAGTGCTTTAACCAGAGCATTTGGCATGCAGTAACATTAGATGCCATGGCCCTGGAAGAAAATCTGGCGGCGTGTAGTGTAGCGTCAGAAGCATATTCCCCGGCCTCTACTAGTTTACTCAGGTCCTGATGTGTGCGGATACCCTCTGCAGGAACCCTGGTATGAAGCTGCTGGAGCCAGAGGAGAGAGGACCTAGTAAAAAAGGATGCAGAAGTGGTAGCTATAATAGCCCACGGCGCAGCTTGATGGGTTTTGCAGAACATGAGTTCCCATCTGCGATCCTCTGCCTTCAGGGCCTTAGATATATCACCTGGAATGGCAATGGGGGATACAAGGGGACCCAGGGGCTCGTCCACCACGGGCACCTCCAGCGCATCAGCCAAATCTTGGGCAACGCTGAACAGCTTTTTGTCATTCCCACTGGGGAAAGGTGCCCAGGGACCGCATTGAGAAAAAGGGGTGGACAGGGCACATGGTGTTGGGTCGTTACCGGTTCGGTGAAGACCGAATCGGCCTGAGTCTGGTGAGGTTGCAGTTCTTGGTGCCGAGCGATTGGGCCCCATGTTAGCTGTGGAGCTGGCCTTGCAGAGCAGGAGTAGAAAAAGAGAAGAATTAAACAGACCACTAAATGATGGTGGTTCCGGGGACGGTTCATCCTCGTCTGACCATGGGGCATCTAAATCAGCATCGTACTCATGGGGGGATGAAGCCCCGGTATTTGAGGACTGGGACGAGGAAGAAGGCACGTGGTAACCCGCGGTAGCTGACTGGGGAATCGGGAGGGAAATGACCGACTCTGCCCTGGATACCTGCGACCTGGCCTCGAGAGCACGCTCTACCGCCTGTGCAATCAGTGCCTGAAAGCGGTCCTCCGGGGGAAAGGTGACCGGCTTGGCTGTCCTGAGTCCAGCCGCAGTGGGGGTGAAGGTGGCTTCTGGGACCGAGTGTTGGGTCCGTGGAGTGGGAGGCTGAGAGATGGGATTAGCGCAGACTGGGTCACAAGGTACAGGAGAGGTGAGAAGTTCCCCTGGTGACCAGACCCCCTGGGATGAGGTGGAGAGGCCCAGAGGTAAATCGAAAGGGGGCGCTTCGGCCTGTTTAGTCTCAATCCTGGCCTGCTTTTGTGCTTTGGAGAACTCTTTCTCCAGAGGTTGGTGTCTCCTGCTGGCATGTTTCTCCGCCGTTTTGGAGGGTTTTGCCACAGATCTGGCCTTGGCCTTGGCTGAAATCTTGTCTGTGGTCTCCTGATTGGAGGATCTGTGCCGTTTTGGGGCCGAGGAAGGAGGTAAGACATCCTTCTTCGTGGAAGCCGTAGTGTCCTCCATCCTGGTGGATAAACTCAGGTGCACAAGAGGGTACCCCTGGTATCCTGATACAGCGTAGGCGGGAAGGAGAAAATCAAGAGCAGGGGATGATACTGGTCACCCTGCCCCCCCCGGGTCACGAAGGTGGTACTGTTTGATTGACTGGTTGTGTGAGCAGCCACGTAGTGTTGCCGAGCCAGCTACTTGAAGAGTGGCAATACAGCGTACGCGGTGCGCAGGACTGTGGGACGGCAAAGTCCCCTGTGCAATGTCACAGCACTCACTGCCCACCTCTAAGTGACCAGGTATGGAGACACCGAGCCCAGAACCTGAGATCTAGATGCAGTATTGTAATTAGAATTGACTAATTTGGACAGAAAAAATGTGAATCCACTTTCTACCCAACTGTAAGGAAGCTCTTGTCTACGGCCCACAGGGAGTTGAATGAATGCGGCCTGCCTTTCAAGATGGCGGCCGTAAACTGAGGTGGTTCCCCTATATAAATGAGAAGGAGAATGAAACAGGGGAAAGGAGAATTCGGCCCCCTCCGAGGGTGAGGAATTGCAAATAAAGATAAGGTGATCGGGGAGAGATTTCCCCTCTCTGTGAGTGCCCCACAGGCCCGGCACACGGCAAAGGCCGCACAGGACTAAAAATGGCGGCTGTATGAGGCAAAAGGCCTTGCGCAGGCCACAAAATGATGGCCGCCCAAGGGATTTACAAATGGAGCCTGTTGAAGGGGGAAGCTACTTTGATCACCTCCCCTGTTCTCTATCTGGGGTCCCCTGATGATCACCCCCTGGAGGGCCGTCACCGAGAGATAAATGCCGGGGAAGCCTGCCTGAGCACTTCCCGAACACACGCTAGCCTCAAGCGGCCGTTTTCAGCTTGTGCGCGTGTTCTGCCTTCAGAGCTGCAGTCACAGGCTCCAGTAAGAGAGAAATCTTCAAAAAAGATTAGAGAGGCGATCATAGGCTGGAAAGGCAAAGAGAAGAAGCGGGGACTTTCCGAACATGTGCTGGCTTCAAATGGCCGTTTTTAGCTTGCGCGCGTTTGGTAGTCAGCACTACAGCCGCAGGGTCTGGTAAGGAGGGAAAGCTTGAGAGGACGATCCTCGGAAGCTAGGAAGAAAGGAAATAAAATGTAGCACTGATCTCAGTGCTGCCCAAGGGAGAGAAGGTAAGCCTTGTTGCAGAGGGAAGGCAGCTTCCCTCAGCTTCAAGACTTTACTTTAGTGGAAGCCTCCGTTCCTCAAGGAAGGAGAAAGATGTTATCGTTTTTGAAAATGGAGCAGTCAGGCTGAAAACTGCGCTGGTTGTAGTGCTGCTCAGAAGACTGAGGAAAATAGAAAATCCACCAATGGGAAATCTACCTGCCTATGAGCCAAACTTGCACGTCTGTCCTGGGCAAGATCAAGTCGAGACTGGGACACCTTAGTCCAGGACAGGTGTTGCAAGTTTGGCTGACTTGATCTGATTGAGTAGGAACACAGTCTAAACCCATTGGTGGATTCTCCATCTCCAGTGCTGGAGAACTCTTCATTCTGTTTTTAAGGCTTTATTAAATGAGCTGCATCCTTTAAAAAAAGCAGTTCTGAATGAACTCTCCTTCAGGATGCATGTTGGCTTCGCTTTGGCCTTGCTCTTCTGTCAAATGCTCCAAAACAGCCCCAGCATTTCAGGTGAAGATTTCTAGCATGCCACTGAATGGCAGTTAAGTACCTCTATTATCAACACACCTGAATCAAGGTGAGAACCATGAAGCAAAAGTGGAAACCAAAACTCAGTTCAAAAGAAGTACATTCCCCAGGGAAGTGGGGGAGAAAAGAGGTCAGTCCACCACAAAAATGCACATTTGCACCTATTGTAAATCTATCCACATTCATCTAATAGATAAGAAGTAATCCTTGACTTAACAATAGTTCATTTAGTGGCTGTTTTAGCCTCTCGGCCCTTAATCATCTTTGTTGGTCTTCTCTGCACTCTTTCCAAGGTGTCTACGTTTTTTTATTTCGTGGTAACCAAAACTGGATGCTATATTCTAGGTGTGGCCTTACTAAGGCTTTATAGAGCTGTATTAAGACTTCACATGATCTTGATTCTATCCCTCTGTTAATGCAACCTAGGATTGCATTGGCTTTTTTGGGTGCTGCCACCCACTGCTGGCTCATATTTAGTTGATTGTTCACTAGCAATCCGAGGTCCCTTTCACAGTTGCTATGACCAACATAATTGCTTGCACAAAAAGAGGATCCAAAGGGTGAGCAAAGAGAATAATTCCAGATAATGAGATAATTTCAAGTAATCCCCTTCCCCCCCTCCCCGACAACTTACGCGTTCCTCTTCTTCTCGTAACCCAGGCATGGTGCTGATAGACAGATTAACTGCTGTGACTGTTACAAAGAGGACCGATAAACAGGCAAACACTTTCCCTGGGATACCTGACTGAGGCTTCTCCACCATGTCCTGTAACTTTTTCATGCACCGGCTGGTTTTTGGCTCTGCTGCTTCAGAAGGGTTTTCGCAATCAGTGAACTCGTCCTCTGGTTCGTTCATTTCTGCAAATTCCTCCATCTTCTGGAGGTATCTTCTCTTGCAGCACCACTCTAGGCTGTTCTCCTCAATGCCCCAGTAAAGCAACTCTTCCTGGAAGGAGAGGGCGCACATCTCCCTCAAAAGTCGGAGCTTCCCTGCCTGCAGAAAAGTCAAGATGGTCCTAAATGCTCCTGGGTTGCGATCAAAGAAGAACTCGTTGCAAGTCACATCATAATCGTCACAAATATTGAGGATATCGTCAAAATTGTTGCAGAATTTTAGCTGTCCCAAGCGAGTCATGGGGAACTCATCAAGAGTGGTCCAGGGGAGCAAGTATTTGAAGCCACCCACGTTAATGATGATATGGTGTTTCCTTTCTTCTGGGCAAACACTTTCATAGAGGTCTTTGCCAGGGTGGAGACGCTTAGCTCTTTGATAGAAGACTCCTTTCAGAGTTTCTCTTTCAGCAAAGAAAGGGTGGTTGAAGGAGGCATCTGAAGCACAGCTGAGGGCACTGTAGTCATAGTCTGAATTTTCTCCTGGGAGAAGAGTCATCTTGATCACCGGCTTACTTCACATCACTTTAGGGCTTCAGTTACAAATTTCTAAAATGAAGGGGGAAAACAAAGTATCAGTTCATGTCTGTACCTCATACGATGTTGGGTATTGGGGAAGGGAGGGAATAATTTGCATGGGATTTGCACAAGAACCAAAAAATAAAAATTTAACAATGGAAACAGCCAACTATTGGAAATTTCTATATCCTCCTTCCAGTTATTGTTGCTTATTGAAATCTCGCAAGGCCTCATGTAAAAGTCATGAAGATTCGTGATTCATGAGATTCCACCTATTGTTATTATTCTATTTGGAGTTCATGGATACTTTGGGGGATTATGGGAACTCTGGCACCACCATTGCAATCTGGCAGATCACTGATATACAGGTAGTATGAAATGGAAATAATTTATAGAGGTAAAAGAAGTCTTTGCAGACTTTACTCCGCTAGTTGTTGGTGACTCTAGGGGGCAGTGCTCATCTCACTTTCAATTGAGTCAGCGCTGTCTGAAGACATTTCTGTGGTCATGTGGCCAGCATGATGTCATGGAGTGCTGTTACCTTCCCACCAAAGTGGTACCTATTTATCTACTTGCTTTTGCATGTTTTCGAATTGCTAGGTTGGCAGGAGCTGGAGTGACGACGGGTGGTGCTCAGTTCTCAAACCTGGGCTGCTGGCTTTCTAGCTGACAAGGCCAGTGTCTTAACCACTGAGCCACCATGCCGCTCCATTTATAAGAGTATGAAGATAAAATTATATAAAATATTTGATATGGGAATGGATCTAGGGGAAGGAAAGAATGCTGGAAAAGTAGCAAATATATGCAGGAGTCAAATCTACATTTTTGGTGGAACATCTCTTTTAAGAAGATGTAATCTGGGGCTGTACAATGCAGATACCAGGCTAGGAGAGTAGCTAATAGCACCTAGAAGAGATATGTCACTAATAAATCTTGTTTCTAGATTTAGAGCCTGTAATTCATGTATTAGTGAATAAAGTTACTAATGCAGGCTGATTATATTACTCATTAATTCTTGCTAGGTTCACTAGGGGGAGAAGTCTCTGCAGAACCTTTTCCCTCAATCACACAATTTCTTATGGTGAAATTTACTGTGTATTGTACAACTGTCAAGGTATGGTGCTATTTTCCATTCTACAAATTTCTGGGTGCAGAAACTAATTGTATGGGGGGAAATCTAGGACAGAGTGCTATTAGTCCTAAAACAATAAATTGATCATGGTTGTACACCAAGGTTATTCAAATTCTGTGATCAGTATACATCCTCCTATTTAAGTAAAACTACATATAGTAAGTTGACTTTTTAAAACATTTTGCAAATCTTATTATGATACATCATTGGTTCTATCTGTCATGAGGAGGGAGACGAATACTGATTGACCCTTAGAAATCTCATTTAGTAATTTTTCTGACATTTTACAACAGCGGTTCTCAACCTATGGGTCGGGACCCCATTTGGGGTTGATCGACCATTTCACGGGGGTCACCAAGTGAGGCTGTCCACCATTTTTCCCCCTTTTCCGGTGGGTGCCTTACCTCCCTTGGGGTGGGCCAGCTGGTGGCCCAGCCAGTGGTCGGCCTGCTCCATCTCTGCCGCTTGCCAGCTACGTCTCAGCCGGCACAGGGGGCGGCACCACGCATGCATGGCGTTCCCGGGCAGGGAAAGTCCTCGACTTACGACCGGCTGGGTAGTCCTTGACTTACGACCGGTTTAGTCCTCGACTTACGACTGGTTTAGTCCTCGACTTACGACCGGTTGGGGGTCGCGGCATTAAAAAGGTTGAGAACCACTGTTTTACAAAGTGTTGTTTCCATAATTTAAACACATCTCTGCAAAACTACTATTTTTTAAAGTAATCAAAGATTATCAAAAAGATAAATTGTGTGGTTACTAACATATCCCACAGCTCTTCTATAAAATATTTGCTTTCTATGTGCTTATACAATGTTATATTTCCATGCCCATCTTCTCAACATGTGGGAACTCTGTTCAGTTTCAATTCTGGTTTGATTTAAGACTCTTGATAATAAGTGAATGGATGTTCTTAATAGGCAATATTCCATGTTTCGTGCTCTAAAAATAGCAAGTGGTAAGGTTACCAATGATGCATTCTCTATGGTTCAATTATCCTATTCTGAACCTGTTTTACATTTTGAATCTGTTGCACTGTTCTTTTATCATCTGCAACTTTCTCTTTAAAGGTTGATGGGGATATATTTTAAAATGGTATTGTAATAAAACTCTTGAAAGTTTTCAAAACAAATTTGGCAGTTTTAAAGTCTTTGGCTGGGTCTAGCATCTTTGCTACTTTTATCTTCATCTGCCAAAAATGAAGCAGCTTCAGACATGTTGAAGTTTTCCCATCACAGACTATGGATTGAATCTTGAAGGCAGATAAACGCTATCAGGTGGATACTGAATCCCAAATCATAAACTTGAATAGAGCCTTGCTCTTGAAACACAAACATCCAGCTGGAATCAGATCAGGGTTGATTTATCCAGACCTATCTTGTTTAATTTGAGGTTATATTTACCATGAACCTCCCCCTGAAAGACAGCATATACATTTCTTAAATAAGTACATTAAAACAGTAATATACTCAAAAACTGCAGACTTTTTTTTAAAAGACTGGAAGCCATATAGGGACTTCTTGCTGAAGTCTGAAGACTGAACTAATGTCTTATGGATTTGGAATTTAGAAGGATAAAGGAAGAAGAAAAAGAAGGCAATTACTCAATACAAAGAAAGGTGGGATTCAAAATTCTATAGGGCTTTCTCCTGTTTTCTGTTTTCATTTTTTTTCTTATTTCCTATCTTTTTATTGTTCTTTTCATTTTTTATGCTTTTATTGTACTGTAAAATTCTAGTAAAAATTAAAAAAGAAACAGTAATATTCTCAGCCTTCGCATGTTTGTCAGTATCTTTTGGAAATAGTCCAGAATTGGGCAATTGACCAAATAGGGTTCTTCATGTTACCAATATAAGAGAATAAATGTACATATGAATATACATTCCCCATTTATTTGTTAAATTTATTTGCTGCCTAACTTACTGTGGGACTACTCTAGGCAGCTTACAACATGCCTACATATCATGTACAGCATGAAGGCACTATTTGCCATTCAACTCCTCTTACTTCGTCAGTTTTTAGGTTCACTTGACATTCAGTTTAGATTAGTTTGTGGAAGAGATCCAGAAAGTCAAGTCTGAGAAATCTGTAACACACAGAGTTGCTTCCAGTTTAGTGATGACCTTTCTCTTCTTTCAAAACCAGCAAGGGTTCTGTTTAAGTGCCATTTAAACTTAATGAATTAAGAGCTCCTGATGCGAGGTAGGTCAGCAAGAATGAAGACATATATTAAAGCTTATTAATATTTGAAGATAGTACTGTACTGTCTTTTGACCTTACTATATTCCAATGTTTCTCTGATTTGGTCTCTGAGACCCTCTTCAGCTTTGTCCAACCTCTTGGGGTCAATTTTCTTAACATCCTTCTTATAAGTGGCATCTTAAACTGGTTATTAGTCCTGGTGGACTGGCCAAGGCAGAAGAGAGGTAGGGGGGTATTTTACAGTGGAGAGAGCAAGAGACGGGATGATATAGATGCATATTTCTATTACAGAAGGAAGTAATTGAATGTTGTGGGGTAGACATTAGGCCCGAGTTTTAGAGTCTGCTAGAACTGAGGAGGAGGGAGGTGCATGTGTTCGTGTCCCCCCCCATCTTCTCTGTCCTTCTTTCCATGGTTCACAGCCTGCTTTGCTCCATGGTCCACAGACAACCTCTTGAGGGAGTATTTTTCTCTCTGGATCATGTTGCCAAGATTTAACAGAGGAGATTGTTAGCAAAATTTGGAAGGCTATCACTATTGTATCTGGTACTTGAGGAAAATATTTTATTTGTTTTCCTGCTCCCACTTAGCAGTAGAAAAGGCTCTACTCTGCTGAGCAAACCTCTCTGCTGACTTTCCAGACATGTCCAATGTGGTTTTCTTGGTAACAATATGGCAATGTTTTACTAGCAGAATGTTCCAGATATTCTTTCTACTTCCCAGTCTAGCCTACCACTCTGATGGGTCCCACCCAGAACAAATCAAGCCCAAACCTAATTCAGTTTTACAAAGACAGCCAGGATTGGCTTGATGTCACCAAATAGGAGGAAATTGCAACTCCATAATGCTACCAAGAAAATTCTATGAATATAATCATTAGGAATTTAACTCAAGGGATCCATTTTGATATTATTACTTCTCCACTTGATTTTATTTGTGGCTACTGTCCTATCCAGTGTATCTTTCTTCTCTAGGAAGCAATACATCTGTTTTTTTTATAATGTCTTTTAGATATATTACAATATGATGTGAACAACATGGCTTGATCTGTATAGTGCACATATCAGTAGCATACTTGATTCCTTCAAGAAAAAGGTGCAGGATCTCGAAACCATTGGATAACTGTTTTGCTGCTTCCTATTCATTTTTAATTTATCAAGGTACACCAGCCTTCACTTTGAAAACAAAGATGGGGGGAAAACTGGAGAAAAAAAAATCAGCTTTCTGCCACCTTCCTTCTGATGACTTAGCTCTAATCTTGTGCAGGAACAAGGTGATGATATAGATCAACCAATCTTCTAGTGCAAGGACATTTGGGGATGGAGAAGTAGCCAGACATACAAAAGCTTCTGAAATACTAACCAGAAATAAGGGAAATTGGCAGACCATAGCTAGATGTGGTTTGCTGTGTTGTTTGGAGTCCATATCCTAGATTAGCTTGGTTAATATTAAGCCATATTTACTAAGCTCTCTTCATATGAGGAATAACAGGATTGTGAAATGGTCAATTTCTTTCATGCCAGCTGGCAGTACTCATCCATATTTAGCCAGCAGGGCATATGTTTATGTGTGAAAAAGGAAGGCTGGAGTTTCCCTTGACACCATCTGGAGGAAGAGTTTCCAGGATCTCTCTCATATCTTACCATTACTAGCTTTTGCTTTCATGATGGAATGGACAGAAGTTCTCCAGGACATTGGTATTCTGATCGCTATCCTCTAAGATTTTCAATCAAGTTACATAGGAAGAACTGGCCATCTGTGACAAACAAATACCAACATTCAGCTTCCAATCTTTGCCACCTTGTTCAAGTAAAAGTTTCTCTGGATTCACCCTGAATCCTGTCTGACAAAACAAGGCTTTGTGCAATAAAACATTTAGATAGGAAAAGATTTTTGCAGGCTTCAAGGAAAAAGAGATAACTTCTAGGTCAGCTTGCAGATATTATGTGCTTCATGAAAATAGATAGACAATTTTATCCTGCAGAGAAATAAATAAGTAAAAATGTGCTTCACATTCTACAGCCTCTGTCCAGCAGCTAGCAGAAGATGTTTATAGAGAAGTTATGATGTTTTAGATCGATCAGGTTTACAAAATATATTTAAAGCTTAATGGCTGTATTTACCCTGCCTGATAAATTTGATTACTTTCTTGGGGCCTTATTGTGTTGGGAAATCACAGCTCTTTTGCTTGCTGGGAAACCAAGTATTATACAGGTCCAGAAAATATGTCTGTTCAATAATTCATTTAAACATCTTCTGTAAACCCAGCTGTAATGTATGGGAGCCTTTTCTTAATCTGGCACCCTCTATCTGGGCTGGATCCCAAATACTCTTTTCTTTAGCCATGATACCCAGAAGACTGAAACTACAGTCCAGCCCAACTGGAGGTCGCCAACTTAAGGAAAATTGATGTTTAATAACTATTTGTGACTTTGGGCAAAAAGTACTACTGAATGTGCTCCTGTTCCATTCCATGCTGAAACAACTTTCACGCAAAAGAATGGGTGACATACAGAGACCCTCTTAAAACCATAAAGTTGAAAAAAAAACCCTATAGGATAAAATCCTATGTACGTCAAATTGAATTAAATCCCATTCAACAGGATTACTTATTTTTCAATGAGTATGCACAGAATTGGACAATGTATCTCCTAAGCAACAACATTTTGTGTAATAAAGGGAAAAAAAGCCCCACCCTCACTATATTCACAAAATCAGATTTAGGAAGCTGTATGATTAGTTCTCTCTCTCTGCAAGAAGCAGGAAGACCTTGTCAAGTCAAATGGAACAGAATTTTTGTCCTTCTCAAATGAGGGAACAGAGGCAGCAACTTCAGTGTTAAAATGCCACTTTCAAATTTCCTCTGCAGCATTTCTGATTTCTGCAATGCATCTCTGATGTAATCAGTGATCCTGTGAAAAGAACTTGCTACCATTTTGTGTTGCAGGCAACTGCAGAGCAGCTTCTTGGATGAAAATGATAATGTGCTATAAAATGCTATAAACCATGAAAGTCTGAACAGACTTCTGAGGGCTGGGAAAGCTTAACTGCCATTTATTATTCCTCCCTATAGTAAAATGTGTTCATGTCCCAACATAATGAATGGCCTTTTCAAAAAGACATTACCAAGAGAAATTAAAAGAACTTGTCGTTTTTTATGGAGGAAATAGCTGCTGACAGCTGAAAGTTGTGATGGCCTTAAGTGACTTCCACAGGCCAGAAACTCTGGGTATTAGTTGACCAGAAGAGTGGAAGGCACTGAATGGCTAATGAAAACAAGTGCTAGATTAGTTATTATTGCTAATTCAATATTAATTTTTCTCTGATCTACTTTATAGCAATAAAGTGAAGGAAAGCTCCAAATTTCAAAAGATTTATCTCTACCGCATAAACAAAGATAGCACTTCTTAGGTAAGCTTTCTCCCATGACTATCCCTATAGGGATAATGAGAAGTCAAATCCAACACATAGAGAAAGCATTGTGTCATAAAAAGCCTTAAAAACCAGCCAGAGAGGTATTATGTATCTGCCATTCAAAATACTTTTCAAATTCTGATTTGCTAGCTTTAAAACCCATATAATATTAAATTTTAGCTCTGTACTGATAAAAGTGAGTTATGGAAGCTGTAGCAAAAATGACAGTAGCGGCATATCTGAGTTTTCACCAATATAAGACAAGAATTTTGCTTAATTATCTAACCTGCAGCTATTAAGTTGTCCAATTTTATCCCAAGGAATCTGGGGAAAGCAACCAAGAAATTCAATACTATGTCAAAGTTTTAGCTTAATCTTCTATTTAAAAGAGAAAACAATGACCAACCTCAGGCCCTAACTACTGAAAAGTTAACTTCTCCTTTCTAGAGCAGAATTGTGCAAATAAACCAAATCTATTCACAATTAATTCTAGCTACAGAGTTGCCCTTGCTGAGAGAAGATGAAATGGGGATAAAGAAGCAATCCATAATATTCTTAGTAAACAGGTTTCAGATGCATTGCAGCCATGGGGAAAATCAAAAGACTGCAACAAAAAATGCTGCAAAGGATAAGTAATTGAAATGCATTCCTGATGAAGTCAGTAAACAGAAACTCATTTAGAATAAATGAAAGTAACAATGCTTCCTTCTTAGAACTGCTAACCAGGGGTTACTATGGTGAAAACTAACTTATCCCTATCCCACAGTTCAAACTGAGAGAATGGTGCTTAAAGTTAAGGGAGAAAAAAAAAAAAAGGGGGGGGGGGGAAGAGAAGCTCTGACAACTGTCCAGAACAAACCACAGCCTGAAAATGAAATAAATTCTGCTATCTGAACACATTTTAGCCCCTCAAGCAAAACAAAGCAAGCTGCTTTGATTTATTGGGAAAGCCAGGATCACACAAAAGTGAACTTCCTACATACAGAATACAAAACAATGGAAAATACTGCTCCATGCAATCAAATCCTTTTATGTTATACTAGTTAGCCCAAACAACCATTTTGTAATTATGGGATTCTACATTAGGACAAATGCTATGTCACAGGTGGAAGTGAAAACGAGAAGGGATCCTGCTAAATGAAAGCTACAATTCCAGGCATCTCACTAGGTAAGAAGTGGGATTTATGGTAGTCTGGAGTCAACAGACCCATATTTATTTTTCCTGAATAAGCATGGAAAGGATGAGGAAATGAGAAAGATATTTAAAAATGAAACTGTCTCAAAGAGGGACTGGGAAGAGAGAATTGGACAGTTATGAAAATAACGGGAATAAAGGTACACACATACACCAATACGCATCAGAGCTTTTCCAGCTTTCAGGCTCGAATTAAGTAGAAATGGTGCACTGAGCAAAGAAACCATTCAAGCAATAGTAGGCAATATCCGTGAATCCGGATTAGATCAAGACCCTTTCCTTTCAGTTCCCGATTCCAAAACAGATGAAAACTTGCATTTGCAAGTTGCGAAAGGGTGAGCGCTAGGGAGGGGGGGAGAGAGAAAGAAGGAAGCCTTATGCGCATCAACCCTTCAATATTTCCCTTCTCCAGGACCAGGCAAGGAAGCTGTTATGGCAAATCTGCATTAAATCGCCGGAGGCGCTTAGTTTCTTTCCTTCTGGAATGGATGAAGCTGCAAACGGGGCGTCTCGTTTTGGGGCACTGCAGAAAGTTTTGCCAGCAACTTTCGGTTGAGCAGGCAGCACAGGATGGCCTCTGGAAGAGAAAGAAAGGAGCGGAGGAGGAAGAGAGGAACGGATCACGCCTACTTACTTGCCGCCGTCGTAGCAGCAGCTCCGGGTCTCCGGACTGGAGCAGCAGGTGAGGAAAAGAGCCGGGGATCACGCGCGAGTCCGACAGAGGCACCGCGCCCGAGAGCGCAGAAATGGATCGCGGCGACGGATCTCCGCCCGCGGGACCTGTCTCGCTGCTGCCCTGGGCACGGAGAGCGCGCGCTCATGGTAACGGAGGCTCAGGCACTCGGGGAAGACCGGAGCTAGCGCCGGGGCCTGGGCTCGGCTCTCATACCCGGCAGGCGGAGCGGCCGTCGAAGAAAGAAGGACGCGCCCCGCACACGCAACGGCCGCGGGCAGAACCCTCCCCGCTCACACGTGCCGCGGCGACAGCGAAGCGCATCCTGCGTGCAACAGGCTCTCAGACGCGCCGCCTCTAACAAGTAGTCCGACAACCAGGCGTCCCTCCCCGCCGCCCCGCAAAGGCCGCGTACACTTTTCTTGATGCATACCGGTAGCTTGGAATTCAGGACCTGCGCGGGCTTGTTATATTCAGACGTTTCCAACGGGAGAAAGAACGTCACAACTGACCGTGCAACAGACGTGAACATACCTCGGCAGGAAGAGGTTCAAAAGCAACTCTGGCGGAAAAGGTGCTTGCGAACTTCCTCCATTTGAGTATCTCTTTTCTCCCACTTTTTCCATGTTTTCACCCCGCTGGCTCTGTGCTTCCTGCAGTTATGCTTACGCAGATGCGCGCATCAATCCATACCACGGTGGGATGACGTGCTTTTGTCACTAGTTTTGAGTTTACATTTTCCGATAGGGAGTTTGTTAATTCCGTTAAATAGAAGGTAACAGTTCAGTAAACACGGATTTTGCCAAGGACAAGTGGGGAACAGCTTTGGTAGATGTGTGGCTTTTCACATGCACTCAGGAACCACTGTGGAAAATTTAGGCAGTGGTGTGGGTGAAGGATGCTTAAAATCATAAATGCCCTTTCTGAGAATGCAGACTTACTCCACAAACACCTCTGCTTTCCCCATATTTATGGAAGGGAGGTGTGCAGAATTCCCACAACATCCCAGTTAGGATTTTATTCGTGGTGAAAATGCAGAAGAGAATATGAAAGGAGATGATTCATGGTTAAATCAGCTTGTTACCTTTTGCACAGTTAAACACACATAGCAAGTCAGTGTCTGCGTAGTGGCTCATCCTGCTATCCCATCTTATCTACCTTTACTCAAGCTGGTCCACTCAGAAATCTTGAACTTCAACTCCCAGAATTCCCACACATGGCTACAGCTGATCTTGCCCACCTTTTCCCTCCTCTGAGTAGAATGTCTATTTAGTACCTTTTCAGCCTCTTGTGGAAAGGCTGGGGATTATCTTTTGCATGATTAGGGTTGGAAAACCAGGGAAAATAGAAGACAGAGAAGTGGATAAAGCAAATAGCCAGATTAGTAGAATGTCGTTGGATTAGCTATGAGTGGCTGGGGTCAGATTAAGATGGCATTTATTCCTGTTGTTTCCAAGAAATGGAGTTCGCTCATGGACAACTACCTAAATTCCAAATTCTCTTGCCTGCTGACTAATGTACGTTCTACAGAATATCTTCTCAATCATGAGGGGTACCGCTAGTATCTCTGAACACAGTTGGATCAGTTCGGAGAAACTATTACAACTGTACCTCAAGTGTTTGTTGTAGTTATTAATGATTGATTATTTTAACTATTGTGTTGTTTCTGTGTAAGTTGTTGCATGATTTAATTTTATTTAATAGGGATTAATTGATTTGAACACTGCATCTTAATTGTTTTCTGAAATGCCGTTTCTGAAATGAAGACACATTTGCACTGAATTTTTTTTCTTAGACGGGTAATCTTTCCGTGGATAGAAACACTAGATGTCGCTGCATTGCTGTGAGCTGGATCTGAAGAATGGGGAGGGGGTCTTGTGCTCTTGAATCTTCACAAACTTCACAGCAGGCTTTCAGCATGATATGCTTCTTACTGAACTCCTTCTACTATTAATAATCTGACCCTTTATTCAAAAAAGGATTGTAATTTGCTTTCCACTCGTGTTGAGAGAATTTACATCTATATTTCAAAGCAAATATAACTTTGAGAAATAATCACAATTAAGAATGCTCCAACAGAACTTGTTCATACTATTAGATCTGAAGGAGACTTTGCTTTTTCACTAGTTCAAAAAATGGGAAATGAACTAGAGTTACAATTCTCCAATTAAAACAGCATTGAAGCTTTCAAAATTATACATAGTATTTTTTTTTACTTTTCAAAAATAAATGTCAGAGAATGACAAGATCATCATCATCATCGTTGTTGTTGTTGTTAATTGCGAAGTCGTGTCCGACCCATCGCGACCCCATGGACGACGTTCCTCCAGGTCTTCCTGTCCTCTACCATCTTCTGGAGTCCATTTAAGTTCATAGATTTACTGGTTGTTAAATGTTGAGTTGCTATTGTGGTTTTGGACCAATCTAGGATCTTTGTTTTGAGAATATTTTGCAGCTTACGTGAATAAATAGTACAGAATTGGTCTGCTATATTTATTTATTATTAACCACTCAAAATGTATTGTTATTAATTAGCTTTAAAATGTTTGAAACAAGCAAATAAATATGTGTTTACATACTTGGTCTTATCTACCCATGTTATTCTGGGATGTATTATAGAATACTGTATAATTCCTAACAGACAAGTTTTGTTATATAATTATGTATATACTGCTCAAAAAATTAAAGGGAACACAAACGTATAGGATCCTATACGTTTGTGTTCCCTTTATTTTTTTGAGCAGTATATATTGAACATTTAAAAAAAAATAGAAAATGGTTAATTTAGTTCAGGTCTTAGTCTGGACGTAAAGGAAGCCTGCCTTCCTGCCTGCCTGCCTTCCTGCCTGCCTGCCTGCCTGCCTCCCTCCCTCCCTCCTGCCTTTCTTTCTTTCTTTCTTTCTTTCTTTCTTTCTTTCTTTCTTTCTTTCTTCAACTCCTTCCCTCCCTCCCTGTCTTGGGTAGGTTTGTGTTCCTGTATTGGTTTTGGTAATATAGTACAAGGATTTGTCTTGTGTCTGTTTAAGCCATTGATATAACTGGCCCCATATTGTCTGTTTTGATTTATCTTAAATTAAGTCATTTTATTGTCCATGTTTATTTTCTGTTTCTTGATTATTTTAATTGGAGATATGTGGGATTTGATATAGTGCTTTCAGAAGATTCTACCACATTCAGACTGCCAATTGCAGTGAATGACACCATACATTATGTTGAAGAGCCAACAATAGTTACGGTAACATTTTACATTGAACAAACTCCTGGAAGAAAAAGCTAAGCTGGAATTACATAACCTAATTTACAACCACTGGCTATATAATACTGGTTGTATCATAGCTTTAAGATTCATAAAATTTAGATTTTATGGTTGTTATAATGGGAAAAAGAGCAGTGGTGTTAATATTTCTCTCTGTTTTAATGTCCTCTGCAGATGCTGTCAAAGTATATTGTTACTTTCTGATGAAAGCTAATAGTTGCAGTATCCAACTTCCAAGCTATCAAAATCTGTATTAAATGCATTTCTTTTTTTCAATTGTCTACAACAGTATTTCTTAACTCCATGAATCTTAAAGCTGCCAAGGTTGAGAAACAAGGTTGATCTGCTGGGTTGCACATTACTCAGACTAGCTCAATTGTTGAAGAATTGACTTCAAAATGTATATTACCCTTGTTTTAAAAAGTTACACTAGCCTTCAGTCCCTGCCAGTGTGACCTATGAGAATTGCAGTCTCAAAGTACCTACAAATATTAGGTTGGACAGATTTAAAACTTACACTAAATCAGTGGTTCTCAACCTTTCTAATGCCGTGACCCCATAATACAGTTCCCCATGTTGTGGTGACCCCCAAGTGGGTGTGGCCACCAATAAGAGGGAGTAGGACAGCTAGGGAAAAGGGGAAAAAATGGTGGACAGCGTGGTTTGGTGACCCCCATGAAATGGTCGTTTGACCCCAAATGGGGTCCCGACCCACAGGTTGAGAACCACTGCACTAAATAGATTGGTTGAAGCCTGTCCATGGCTTATTATAGTATTAAGTTGAACTAATGAAGAAAATTTGTAGTGATGCTAATCATATAATTCCCCAATATACAGCATTGTTATTTATAGAGCATAACAGATGTCTTCATTTTACTAGCTTAATGGCCTAATGAATTGTGTGTACAGTCTGCATATCTTTTGACAAGCTTTGTGTGCCATACTCTTTATTTTCAAGGCTTTGGAAACAGGATAATTTCTGAAACATAATGAAAATCAGAATTAATTTTCCTGAAGATTGTATTTGAAGTCTGAGAAATGATCTTTAACACTACAAAGTACCATTTCTGTTGACTATCATATCTGAGCAATATCCAACATCATAATCACCACCATGATTAAGTTCAGGATTAAAAATATATGCCCATCTTGATATACAGGATTTATTAGAATATTTGTTCTCCATATTGCTTGACTGCAAAAGATTATCAGTTGATTCCTTGAACTATTTTCTCATTTATCAAGAGTGGATTCCAAAATTTAATCCCTCTTTTACTGTTTTTATTGCTTGAGGGATACATTACTTTATATTCCTTTGAATCCTGAAATTGAGATCTTATTTCCTCCCTAGTTCTTGCAGATACAGTAGATCAAGGTCCCGAAACTTTTGGGCACCAGAGGCTGGTTCCATGGAGAGAGGTTTTTCCGCGGACCGGAGGGGGCGTGGCTTTATGTGCTGCCTGCATCCCGCGGATGGGGCTTTGCTTGTTTATGCGGCCCGGTTGCTGGCATGCCGCGGCCTGGTACTGGTCCACGGACCGGGGGTTGGGGACCCCTGCAGTAGATCAGCACAATTTTACATTCATTCACAGTGGTGTAGATGAACCATAATCATTTTAGTTTTGTATATCACATTTCCTCTGCAAAAAAAGGGGAACTGATTTCTTCTTTGCAAAGTGGAATGTTGAATGTAAACTCAGAGTATTATGGAAAGAACAGTGGTGAAGAATTGCAATGAACTACAATTAGCTATTATTTCCTGCAAATGATATATAGAATCAGAAGCATGTCATTTGTTTGTAGTTTTTACACCCTATCCCAAACACTGGAAAGATTTGGAAAGTTTTAAGAGTATTCATTTAAAAATGAGGACAAATTTAGAATTCAAGAAAGAACCATCCAAGATAGAATCATTCTTTTTTATTCTATGAGAAAGAATTAAGAGTCCTATGCAGATTAGGCTGGACTTGGTTTTCTGAAATTGGGGAGAATATAAATAAATTGCCTTCAGATGTGAGTCAGCAACATATGATAGTTTAATTCCCTCTTTCTCTATATAGAGTGTCTGATTATTGAACTTAGTTAGTTCAGTCTACTTAAACCAGAAGGCCATGCTGGTTAAAGGTTATGGTCGTTGAAACAACTCTAAGTTCAAGGAAAACTGGCTTAACTATATTGTTATTTTTAAAACATCTATAGTATTTAATTTTATTCAGTCTAATGCTGGCATGTCAAACTTGTGGCCTGCAGGCTGCATCCGGCCCATGCAGGCCAAGTCCACTCTAGCGCCCCAAAGGCAAAAAATTCCTGATATGTCATCATACAGCGATGCGATTGGGCTTGACATCCCTGGTGTAATGCATCAACCAAATGCAGCATAACATATTGATGGTATAGGATTAGCAGCAACTTATTAACTATGGAGTGCATCTCTTACCACCTACATTGTTCTCTGATGCATGTCCTGAAGATAGGCAATAGAAGATGTTCTGAAGGAGAAAATTAAATGACTATAGTCTTCAATTATGCAGGATTAGATTCTGCCCAGAAGACTGCATTATATCGACTCTGGTATTATCTAACTACTGTAGTGGGAGGATCATCCTGAGATCTTGTACCCAGCTATGTCACTAACTTTTAAAGAAAAAACCCTTAGGATGGATGTTGCCTTTGTATTATTTCCTTCCTATTATGGAGGCAGATGTTCAAATTTAGCTGTTCTGGTTTAGAAATCGTTTCTCTTTTTCTCCTGACAGAAAATCTTGGTGCATAAACTTTGGACACCTTGATGTTGCTGGCAATGATACAGTTAGGATCAGGGATCTGTTAGTTTTTGTTGGCAAATCGAGGCCCCTATTAAGCAGGGGCCTGGCCATTCATCATTGCCTTCTGTGGCTATTTTGGCTTCAGCAGGAGGAGAAACCTGCTTCCTGGCTTATACAGGAAGAAAGGGAAAAGCAGCTTTGGAAGAACTCTTTTCTGAATCTATAAGGATGTACTATTGAGTTATTTCTGAAAGGACATGCACAAGTGTGCCAGCTGTGTTATGATCTTGTAGCCTGGGTCGTGCCTCTTCAGCTGAAGCTCATCCACCATGAAATTATTTTTTAAATTTTTAAAATTTGTTTTCAGCCCTTCACATTAAAAGAAGATATGGGGTAGGATTGTATTTAATCTGTTGTGGTTGGAAAGATTGGCTGAAAATACCTATTAATAAAATAACAGCTATTTGTATTCTTGTATACAAATAATGTGCACAATGAATGTGAATGTAAGAATTGTCAAGAATGTGGCAGTTTGTATAATGGTCAGGGAAAACAAATGTTTATTAATAAGCTTTTTCTTCAGACAATTCAACTTACAGAGATGGAAGCTTATTAAACCATGACTACGTCAAAGAACATTACTAATCAAAGAAGCATCTGGATTGAAACTAGAAATAGGTAAAGTCTATCAAAATGGAAGCTCCCTGATAGATTTTTCCTAGGTATTCTCCAAAACTGTAGTGAAAAGATATGAAAATCCTTCCAATTTGGAGAGCCCTTGACCTTTTCATGACGAGGTAGCTTGCTTTCCCATTTAAATTTAAGACTATAGACTTGAACAGCACATGAGCTATCCTCAGTGTAATGTGATTTGATAATCACTTTATAGAACAACTGCCATATGTCTTCCTGATCCTGAGTAGTTTTCTGAGTAAAACCTGGCTGCCAATGTATTTTGCACTGCTGTTTCTTGAATAATTTAAGATGTATATTGTTGGAAACTCCCTGTTGTGAGAATGTCCTTTCAGTAAAAGAACAGAAGGCTTATGGTGGTCTTCATATTATATGCTTCATTTACAAATGTACTAACAGAACACAATGGAATTATAAAGACCATATTGCCAGCGAAAGAATGCTTCTTAACTGAATAAGTTCTACAATCCTGTGAGTTACACCTTAATTTTATCAAACTCCACTTTAAAACTCTTATTTAAAATCGACATATTAAAACTCACTCTAAACTGTACACCATGACTTAAGGCTTTTTTTTTTTTTTGCTTCCGTTTATCTTTATGAGCAATGAACAGTCAAGGATGCTTTAAATATTACTATGTTAATTTCTCCTTTCCAGAATGAATTTGTTCCAAACACCAACTGCTGCAAACATCATTTCAAGCCCCAGTATATATTTCTTTTACGTTTAGCATTTTTAGATTGCTTTTTACTTAAAAATCAAAAGTTCAGCATATAGCTTCTAAATTAAGGAATAGGGAAGGAGGAGGAAATAAAACAATTTTAAAGATCCATACACAGGTTTCTTTTTTCAAGGAGGCCTGTGTGGCTAAAGGTTGGAGTAGCTGGATATAGGTGGAATGGAGGGTACATCACACATGCCCCAGGGCAGAAGCCAGAGCAACAAGATCTAGCCTTTCTAAAACACCACTTCAGACATTATACTTGTGTTAAGTGAGATCCTAGAGAACCATTTGGTGTAGTGGTTAAGGCATCAGGTTAGAAATCAGGAGATTGGGAGTTCTAGTCTCACCTTTGGTACAAAGCCAGGTAGATGACCTTGGCTTAACCCTAGGAAGGAGACAATGGCCAATCACTTTGGATAAACCTTGCTGAGAAAAATCTGGAACTTATCCAGGCAGTCTCTGAGAATCGGACACAACTGAATGGAAAGGAAAAAAAAAAAAGTTAGATCCTAGACAATGTCAATAGGCCCATGAAAAACAATTTAGAAGGATTCTTCTGTACCAATCCATCTCCCTGTTGTCTATTGCTGTGTGACTTTGCAAAGTTCTGCATGAGTTTGAAAAAAGCTCCCACAGCTTTCAAGGAGTCAAATTCATATGATTCCCAGATTAGACGTGTATTTTTTTTCCCAGGCCCATAAAAAAGCCTGAAAGAAGACCAGCTTCTTTAATAAATCACAGAGCAGCCTCAATACTTTAGACCACTGTAAACTGTTGTGATGAAGCGTCCTTAGGAACTTTAAAAAAAGGAAGACAAGAACATACTTATTTAGCTAGCTCTAGATTCTAATGGAATCTCACTAAAATCTACCATTAGCTCTCCATTGTCCCACCAGTTACAAACAGCAATAGCCTCCACTGGTGCATTTTGGACCATAACCCAAATAAGTAGCTAGGTTGCCTTTCAGAGAAAAATTTCCACTGATATTAAAGAATGTCTGTAATCCCACATCAAACGGCATGTTAAATGAAGGCATCATGATGATGAACTTTCAGAGCAATGAGATGGCAGGCTGAACCCATAGATCTTTTTCACAATAACACTGCATTTCTGGATGCATGATTTGGGGGTAGAGGTGCTGACTGTCCTACTTTGCAAAGAATAGATGCCATTAGTTAATTCAAAGGACTGTTAAACAGTACTCCTCTTTTTCAAGGGGCTTTTGTTCCAGATTTGACATATGTATGAAAAGAAGAAAGCATAAAAAAGGAGAATCACATTTTTGACATTAGTCTTGTGGATACTTGACAGTTTTCCTGATCATAGCCTTCCCTGTTTTGCTTATATTATTGAACTTATGTCTACATCTTATACATATGCAATTTGTATGTTAACGGACTCCTTGATTCCTATTCCTCTTTTGGGGTGATCTGTATAAGAGACCTGTTGTCACTTTAGTGATCATGTCCACTCAAAGAAATTAGAGATTAGATCCATTCCTTGAAATGCTGCAGCTCAAGAATTGGCAGCTGCTGGGAGACCTTGTTGGGGTTTGGAGCTAAACAGGATCAGTTAGTACTTTGGTTAGGTTGGTATTCCTGCAGGAAATTCCAAGGATCTAAGCTAGATCTGGAAAGTAAAAAAAAAAAAAATCCTAAGGAAGGCAGTAGCAAACATTTGTCAAGGAATCTACACTAATGGACTCATCTAGTTACAAGCAGTTGACTCAAAGGTTTTGTTATTCTTCATCATTGCACATGGAAGTTCTCTCTGGGACTGCACAGCCTAGAGAGTCAACAGCCATGGTGCTATGATTGTGAGGAACCATAGATAAAGTTACATCTGGCAATCTGAATGTACAGGTCCTGCAAGCCACAAGTTGTTTTAATGGGTACCTCAGTTGTGAGACATCCCAGTTGTATGGACTTCAATTCCCAGAATCACCCAGCCCTCACAACCAGTTATGAACAATTTGAGATTTCACACATCTACAGGACAACTGTAGAAAAAAACCACAATATTTTATCTATTGAAATTGGCAGCAGCTCTCCAGCATCTCAGGCAAAACTCTTTTCCAATCAATGATGCCTAATCTTTTGAATAAGAAATACTGAGCATTGTGTATGCATGATGGGTTCCTATCCTAAAGGATCTACCCTTTTCTTCCAACATACCATACTATGTCCAGAACTGGAAAATTTGTTCCTGAGTATCCAGTACTTCTTTCAATTATTGCAAATTGTCTTATATCCATAACTCTTAATTGGCTTCCAATTTGAAATGAGTCATTTTCTGAAAATTATTGTAAGATTTTTCAAGTTAGCAGGAGGTGGTTTGTTGCGGATGTATGTAAATATATAAGAAATAAAGTTATAATGAGGAAGCTTTTAAAAGCTTTTTATACCAAATTATCTAGTGGGGGAAAAAACAGAGCACTTTATAAATGTAGCAAATTGGATGGAAGAAATGCACATTTCAGGAAAGCTGCAGAAAGCATCAGAACTACAGTACATAATTTGTAACAACATTGAGCTTTTAAAGAAAGAGGCAGAAATGCTAATAAAATAATATAGGATCTACATCTAGATTGAGCACTTTAGCAGATGTGCCCCTGAAAACATAAAAGTCTCCGAAGGAGGACTTGGTGATGAGTCCCAGATGCTCAGCCCCCTAATTAAATATAATTTTCCTTCATTTTCCTATCAAATATCTGCTTCTAAACTCATTTAAATGTCTCTCTTTAAGTTGGATGTCCAGGAAAATGTCACCCATATTAGAGGACAGAGGACTAAATGTGGGGTTAAAGATTTTTATCAGGTGCTCTGAAAAAGGAATGTTGTTCAACAGTTTCCAGACTATTATATTCTATGTTCTTTCCTCTTCTTGCTCTGTGGGAAAATAATGTGATTTGGAACAAAATGAAAACCTGTTGGTTCAGGCTTAACCAGGCAAAGGATGTATTTAAAGATGGAAACTGATAGCAATGGTTTTAAACCACTGCCATGCATGTTCAGCACCAGAATTGCGGTATAATCCAGAGTACATCATATAATTCTTCTGACTGTATCCTGATTTGGGCCTGGACTGTTTATAGATTTTCCTGTCTTTCTCCATCTTTCTAACCATACGGAATTGTTCCAGGCAGTACTTAATTCTAGGTAATGTGGGTCCTTGACCTGCCAAATCCAAGATGTTTTATTTTGAAGATGCTCTTATATTTAAGACTACTGCTGTCAGTTGCAACCATACCACGTCTGTTTTTGTTCCCAAGCCAACCATCTCATCTCTAGGCAGATGCATCTGGATAAATTCCAGTGGTGAAGATGAAGCTATTGCAAGATGGTAAGTGGAATGGATTTCAGAATAGACTTATTTCTCAGGGGAGGTTAAAAGAATTATGAGCAAAGAAACTGTTCTTAACCCATTAAATGTATACCAAAATGCAATAAAATATTAATAGAAATCTTATCAGTTTGCAGTACTTTTTTGAGGGAAGTGAGCCAGTTTGGTGTAGTGGTTAAGGTTAAAAACTGGAAAACTCTGAATTCTAATTCTACCTTAGGCACAAACCCAGCTGGGTGACCTTCGGTTAGTCCCTTTTCAGGTGAAAGAAGAAGGAAGGAAGGAAGGAGGGAGGGAGGGAGGGAGGGAGGGAGGGAAGGAAGGAAGGAAGGAAGGAAGGAAGGAGGCAATAGCAAGGCAATAGCCTTCCTTCCTTCCTTCCTTCCTTCCTTCCTTCCTTCCTTCCTTCCTTCCTTCCTTCCTTCCTTCCTTCCCAACAATAAAACTAATATGAATGAAAAATAGTTCATATAAAGACAGGCATTCAAATTGTGGGGGAAAGGAGGAGAAATCACACCCAAGGACTCACTACATTCACACATTTATGAACGAAGAGGATGTTTTCACTAGGTGCCTAAAATACTGTATGTGCTAGGAACCATCTTATAGATATTGGTGAGAATGGAGGTGGGGAGAGAATTTCAGACAGAAAGCCTATTTTTTTCACCTACAGAGGAAAAACTGCAGGATTTTTCTGAATTAAAACATATTTTCTTATTAAATATATATCAAGCATTCAGTAATGTTTGTGTTTTATTACTTAACTGTACACAGTGTCTTGCATTTTTTTTCAAATTAATGTATAGAAAATTAAGCTGAAATTAATTTAATAAAAATAGTTTCTCCTCAAGCTTTGTGAAAATAAATAATCTTTACAGATAAGAATACAAACAAGACTGAAGATAATTCACCTTTTTTTTGTTCACAAGGACCACAATCTAGAAAGTCAATATTTGAGCTGAATTGTTTGGATGTTTTCCTTCAGACCGCAGGGTATATGGAAGAGGTGGTCAAAAAATTCAAGATGGCAGCCAGAATCACGTGATTGAAGTCCTATTCAACTGCATGATTTTGGCCACCATTTTGAAATTTTTATACCACTTCCTGCAGACGCTTCTGCCTGCACAACCCAACTTTACTGAGTAACTGGTTTATAATTTGACAGATTAATTTTAGTGCTTTGAATGAAAAACTTTATTCCAATTAATCATCTGAAATAATAGACCTTTTTTTCAGCAGGAGTCCCCCAAGGCAAGTGCTTCTTTTAAAAAGGGCTTCAGGTGAATGTCAGTGACTAGAATTCTCAGACACATAATGTATTTATTTATAAAATTTATTTGCTGAACATCTTGTATCCAACAGCTGTGGGCAGCTTACAACATGATATCTTGATTTCCAGTCCAAATGATGATCATCATGTTGGAGAAGGTTGCCATAAACTGACTGGGCTTAATCCTGTTTTTCTCTCTTAGCCATTCTCCTATTCGCTTTTAAAGGAAACCAAATTATTTCCTCTTGCTAAATCTAAATTTCTTCCTTGTCCCTCTGAACCATTTGTTCGTTTGTTTTCTTTTAGTAGCTTTCCTGTTTTTAATCTATGACTTTCACTAGCAGGTATGTGGGACTGCTCATTTCTCTTTTGTTTTTTTGAAAAAAAAAGTCTTGCTATTTTTTTAGTGTATTGCTCCATTCATGAACGAGCATTTCTTTATCCTTTCAGATTGTGCTCCTCTGCTATTTTTAAAAATTGAAATCTACTGGTTTGATTAGATTGAAGGCTGCACAGAGAAATAAATTACCATCATTTTGAGAGTGGCAAAACTCCTTAGAAGATTATTGTTAGAGAATAATGTTGCTGTTAAAAGAATAATTCTTCTTCTGGCCTAAGTCAACCAGTGGTAAATCCAGGACAAATTTTCAGTGCTATTTCTTCCTCTGGGGAGAACTTGGATTGGGAACTTAGATCTGAATGTAATATAATGGCAGACCATGCTTTCCTGCTGGATCTGACCTCCCTCATCAGGGAAACTCTCTCCCTCCTTCCTGGTTAATGTCAACAATAGCCCAGCATTATCTCTGCATAAGCATAATCGTGGTTTCTGCTAACCACAATGAGCTACTCAACCAGAGCTTGATGTTGCATTCCTATATATGCTTATAGGGAGTAATCACATGCTGCATTGAATTATTTAATAAGGATTAGAAATGGATTTCAAACTCTTTTTTTTTTTTCAAATGTGGGATTACTGGTAAATACAAATATGCTTCACCTCTATGGTAACTGTATACCAAGATTAACCTTATACAGATTTCTAGTTTAGTGGTTTCTCAATTAAATATTAATTAAATTGTCCTTGCGTAGTGTCTTTTGAGATCATCCAAGGCCAGCTGGGAGCTTCTGTAACTGAAGGTTTGTTTAGAACAGGCCTGTCAAACTCACGACGTCACGTGACGTCGTGCAACGTATCGGGCCAGTTTTGCCATTTCTGGCAATGGGGTGGGCGCAGCTTCCACATGATGCATCCAGCCTGCGGGCTGGCAGTTTGACACCCCTGATTTAGAAGAACCGTGAAGACCTGGCTCTTCACTTAGGACTTTGACAAGGGAAAGTGAGACCTGTTGCTTAATCTCATCTAGTCTGTAAGGCTTGCCATCTTTTGATTGATTTGATTACAATTTCTTCATTTGATTGTTGTGAGCCACCCAGAATCATTGGGAGTCAGACAGTTGAAAGTTAACAAAAAGTTGAAAAAAGCGACTTATGACCTTTTTCACACTTACAATAGTGCAACATCCCCATAGTCACATGATTAAAATTAAGAAGTTTAGCAACTGGTTCATACTTATGACTTTGCAGCATCCCGGGATCATGCGATCATCTTTTGCAACCTTCTGACAAGCAAAGCCAATGGGGAGGCCAGATTCACTTAATAACAGTGTTACTAACTTAACAACTGCAGTGATTCACTTAATAATTGTGGCAAGAATGATCATAAAATGTCCCGCTTAGCAAAAAAAATTTTGGGCTTGATTGTGGTGATTAGTCAAGGACTACCCATTCAAGTTATTACTGTTATTATCAATAAGGCATGAACCTGTTGGTCAAAAAGAGGAATGCACAAACTTACAAAATCACTGCTGAGGAGTTGGGAAGTGCTACATCTCCATCCGTACCTGAAATTCTTTTATAACTATTCACTGACACATATACTGCAGCTGCTAGCTGATCCTGGGAAAAAAATCTTTAAGGCATTGAAAACACGTGTTATGTTCACGCCTACACAGGCTCCCAAACACCTTTTTGGAATAAATCCAAGACACTGAACAACTGTGCCAATTTCCCCTGAATAAGCCTAGCAGGCTTGAAATACAAACATTACTGCTGCAGGTAGGAGTGCCCCTTTTATCTTTCCCCGTTGGGGATTCTATCTTTTCTTTTTATCTACGAGCTGTTTTGAGTGCTAGCAGACAAAGAAATGATGTGATCTTTACATTTTCCCTCTCTTTTGTGCTTCCTCCTTTTTTCAAGTTGCAGCTTAGGTAAGTTTCGTGTTCTATGTATTTCTTAATAAATCAAACTTCTACTAATATAATGAATGTCAACTAGCATTCCCTGATAGAAGGATTAAACTCATTCTACATCCATGGCAACAATATTATAAGCATTTTATTTCTGAATGGGGTCTGCTGCTACTTCATCGCTCAATATTCTGTTAGCACCCAGGAGCACACCTCTTAAGAAGTGCTTGTGCTGAACAGTCCTACACTTCTAAAATGATTTACATGTACAAACCATCCCAACTGTTTTCTGGACTTGGTTTCCAGCTCTCATGAAACATATTGCCGATTAGAAGTTCAAGAAATTTTAATGTGGGGCCAAAACCTGAGTTTTAATTTCTTAATGGTTTACTTCTTCTTTGAAAGGGACCTCAGTTTGTGGAGTGCTTGATGTGCTCTGAGCTTGGTTGTTTCCCGGTAGATGTTTGATTACCGAATTAAGTAACATCAACAGTGTGTGAGTGAGTGTGGGGTTTGCTCCCTGTTTATGTGTACCTACTTGGCCTGCTGGCAAGGAACCACCAAGGAGAAAACTACAGATAGTCTTCGACTTACAACAGTTCATTTAGTGACTGAAGTCACAACAGTACTGAAAAGAGTGACTTATAGCCATTTTTCACACTTATGACTGTTGCAGTATCCTTGTGGTCACATGATCAAAATTCAGACGCTTGGCAACTGACTCATATTTATGACGGTGGCATGTCCCAAGGTCATATAATCACCTTTTGCAACTTTCTGACCAGCAAAGTCAAAGGGGAGGACAGATTCACTTAACAACTGTAGTAAGAAAGGTTGTAAAATGAGGCAAAATTCACTTAACAGGTGTCTCACTTAACAACAGAACTTTAGGGCTTAATTGTGGTCGTAAGTTGAGGAACTACCTGTATTCTCCACTCATTCATTGCTGAGGAATTCTGGGAGATGAAGACCACACATCTTAAAGTTGATAAGGCTGAGAAAAAAAATGCCCCTAAGTATTCTTTTAGACTTCCTTGCCAAGGTTCATTGCTCCCATAAGATTCTGGTATAAGTGCAGGGCTTAGGACACTAAATAATATTTACTGCAGTAACTATTCCTATGTTATTTTGGCATTGTAAGAATAATAGCATATTTTACAATAGGAACACAAGTTTGGAATGTAAAATTGGCAAGGTAATCCCCTAGGTATCATGGAAGTTGTAGATACCTCATATCAGTACAAATCAGCACTGTATTTCAGTTTTGCTTTATATCAATCTCATCAGCTATTTATAGTGAACCAACCATATCTTTTAACTGTCTTTGCTTTGATGGTCATAGAAATACATATGGATTTACTGTATATCAGAGGATTCTGAAGCCCTGGAAGCACTAAGAAATCTGAAGATTGGTTAGATTGATGGTTACGCTGAAATGGGACTGAAGCTGGAGAGGCCAGTTTAAACTGGAGGGTTTCCGGTAAACTTGAGCTGTCTTTCTACCCTTCTTACACCATTGGGGTTGTGTTAAAACAAAACGAGGAGAGATTTTCCCATGGGCTGACATGAATTCTCATAAAGAAATTCATGACATAGAACATAGAGAGCCCTTTATCCCTTACTTAATACTATCCATCCATGACTGAGTCGGACGATATGTTATGCTTGCATGAAATGTTCTGACTTTCATTACCTATCCCTATCTAACTTTGATGCTTCTGTTGCAAGTCGTTGTCATTCACCTGACTTCCCTCAGGGAAAGGATGACAAAGCTATTAATAATAGACCTTATGTAACCTTATGTGAGGCTGCCCTTGGATAGGGTTGGATTAAGGAGCGAAATGCTCTCTTCTGAAATTCTGGCTGCATTACTGTCTTGCCTGGTTGGATACTTGGCGCTGCAGTTTAGGTTTGAGGTAAAGGTTTCCCCTGTCCAGTTGATTCCAACTCTTGTCTCTTAGCCAAGGGAGCCAGCATTAACCAAAGACTCTTCGGTGGTCATGTGTTCAGCATAAGAGTATACCAGTGTTTCCCAAACTTGACAATTTTAAGGCATGTGGACTTCAACTCCCAGAATTCCACAGCCAGCGTTGCTGGCTGTGGAATTCTGGGAGTTGAAGTCCTCATGCCTTGAAATTGTCAAGTTTGGGAAACACTGGAGTATACCAATGCACACGGAACACTGTTGCCTTCCCACCAAAGTGGCACCTATTGATCTACTTGCATTTGCATGCTTTTGAACTGCTAGGTGGGCAGGAGCTGGGGCAAGAAACGGGAGCTCATCCTGTCCGGCAGCACTTGGATCTTGAACCTGGGCTGTCAGTTTTCCAGTTGACAAGCTCGGCATCTTTAACCGCTGAGCTGTCGCGCCCCTTTTGCAGTTTAGGTTAGCTTCTCCTTTTATGGGGCTTCTCTTTTTAGGTGGGGAAGGTTATAGGAACAGAAATAGTAGGCTGGCTGGAGGAGGAGATGGTGGCACTTAGGCGAACAAAAAGGTCCTACCCTAGAAAAATTGTTGGGGTTTCCTGCTTTTTTTCTTGAAATTTGGAAGCAAGGAAGAGAGATCCAGACAACGGAGTGGGACAAAAGTAACAAACAGCAGGAAAGCATTTGTATAAGGTGTTTTGAAGAGTATGTAATAGCTTCTCCAGCTCCAATGACTCCTCCCTCCCTCCTTCCTTCCTTCCTTCCTTCCTTCCCTCTACTTCTGTTACAGCTTCTACCATGTTTTCCTGAAAATAAGGCCCAATTGGAAAATAAGCCCTAGCATGATCTTAATATAAGCCCCACCTCAAAAATAAGCTAAGTTAAGACTGTCAATCAGACGGACACATTTAGTACTGTATTTTCCTGAATATAAGCCCTAATCAGAAAATAAGCCCTACCTAAGGCATCTTTTGGAGCAAAGATTAATATAAGACTCAGTCTTATTTTGGGGGAAGTGTGGTAAGTGCAGCAAAGAGATACAGGTAGTCTTCAGTGTACGACCATAACTGGGATTAGAATTTCCATTGCTTAGCAGCACAGTTGTTAAGTGAGTCATGCCTGGTTTTATGACTGTTCTTGCCATGGTCATTTAAGCAAATTGCTATAATTGTTAAGTGAATTGCATAGTCGTTAAACAAATCTAGCTTCCCCCATTGACTTTGCTTGACAGAAGCTGGCTGGGAAGGTTGTAGATGGGGACCCTGGGATGCTGCAGCTGTTACAAATACATGCTGGTTGCCAAGTGCCCAAATTTTGATCATGTGATCAGGGAAAGCTGTGATGATTGTAAATCACTTTTTTCAGTGTCCTAACATCAAATGATCACTAAATGAATGATTATAAACTACCTGTATTAAGATGTAATTAGAAAGGTGCTAGCTAGGCTTTGCTTATCCCTGTAGGTATATCTTGCAAATAAATGAGAAATCTAGTATAATCTTAACTCATTGCTGCCATCTAGCAGTCATCCAGTGTTTTGCAGCTCAGCTATGATAGCTGTACATTGTTAGGCCAAGTTAAATGAAAGTGTGGGGTAAGGAGTGGGTGGGCAAGGGAGAACCAGCTGGCCCCTTGTGTTGGTGGGTCTCAAGACAGCTGTCTTCCCTGCTTTCACTATACTTACACCACGGAATTCAAGAATATAAGGCAGTTGCACTGATTTATCCAGCTGAGAGTAAAGAACAGATGGTTATAATAATGGGGTTGGGAAGATAATGAGAAATTCAAACAGTGTTTGTGTTTCTTCTAATTCAGCATTAAAACACACAAAGAGACAAAGATATCAATCCTACGTAATGGAATTGTGTAGATATGGCTTGCACAGGGCAAAATAATCACAAAATGCAGTCTAGCTATCTGGGTAATGACTCTTGCCCTTACAAATTAAATCTTGGCAAAATTATTCTAAAATAAGTTCTTTATTAAGCAAACACAAGAATCTGATAATGGTATTTCACGGTAATTGTACCATAAATCTTTCTCACTTCCTGAACTTTCTAAGTCTTTATCTAAAAATAAATATCTGCCAAAATTTCCATCTCTTCTTTTAGATTTCATGCATCTTTTTTTTTTTTTTTTTGTTTAGGGACTTTGCAGTATGAAGGAATTTTACTGGGTAATGCCACTTTTGTCTTTTAAGAATAAAAACATGGCTCAATTACTATATTTACACATAGGAAATATCCTAAATTTAAGAAAATCCACTATTAAAAAAGGAAGGTAAAATCCCCCACTTGCCTCTTTTATTGCATTCTAAAGTATTCTGAGATAAATCTCTCAAGTTGCATGTGCTGAAGTTGAATGATTTAGCTCAGGGGTCTTCAAACTTGGCCTTTTTATGACTTGTGGACTTCAATTCCCAGAATTCCTCAGCCAGCGTGCCAAAGCAGTTCTTTGTAGTTCATTAAACAGCTCATCTTTTTAAAAGACTTTTGTGCAAATTGAAAAAAGTCAGGCTAATTTAATGAATACTGTTATCAAGAGTTACAGATTCTTATGAGTTCTTGCTTATTTTTGAAACATGTAATGCCCCAGAGTTTATGCAATGGGTGACACAGGAGAGCTGTGACAGTTAATCACATTTATCTTCAACAGAACAGTCTTAAAAGGGGTGTGTGTGTGTGTGTGTGTGTGTGTGTGTGTGTGTTTTTAATGACAAAGGACATTTGTAAGGATGCTTTATTCAGTGGACTATCTGGAAAAGAAGTCTGTCTCAATAAATTATTAAAGGAAAGACAAAATATTGCCACTTTCCCGTTTCAAAATAGCAGCCAAATATCCATTTTTGTTAAGTAATGAAAAAAAGGTGAAAAGCTGACACTGATATAATTATTCTCTGTGGACTTTAGTCTGCCCATAACGTATCTTTGAGATGTTTTCATATATAATGGTAATTTCATTGCAGCTTTATTCTAAACATATCATTTTGTGATGAATACATATTTGGTTAATGTCATATACCTATCGATTTCTGACTAATAGAGTTAATCAGGGGAAATGGAGAAATAGCTAGGCTTTAATAGAAAAATTGGTGCTCAGATATTTTGAGGACAAGCACTGCAGAGAAACTATTCAACTACAGTTTGCAGAGAAGAAAGACATTGATATGTCTGTTGACCATTGGATGCCCATAGAAGGTGTGGCTTGGTAGTGGTGCATTTTTAGATTTTGAATTTACTGATTTAGGGGAATTTAAAAAAAGTAAAGTTTGACTTTAGGTGACTTCTTCTATGATTTTTTAAAAAAATATTAAATTATCTCAAGACTCCTGGATTATTGAGAAGCATCTTCTTAAGAAGCTAGGTACCTTGAAAGAAGAATATTTATCTGAGCCTTCATCTCATTGTATCCACTGATGTAATCGTTAAAGTTAGGGAAAACTCAAAACATCAAAATTATAATTGTAATTATGTTTTAGTTGATTAATTAAATAGCACTGAGTAAAAGGCATTAATCTATTTACTGCAAATAATGAAACCATATTTTGAAAGGGCCATACCCTATGGGTTATAAGATAGTTACTAGATCCTCCACATCTAAAATAGAACCTGGTGAATAAATATTTTAGATAACAAATGTTATCTCCAATTCCCTCAAAATGTGACAAAACAATCCTGTAATATTTGGTCATTCCACTTGATCATTCTGGCAAGTATGGTCCTCTTCTTCTACCTAAGGGTGTCCAAAGGAAAAATGGCAGCCACAACATTGTGCTTGAAACTCTGCCTGTTTTTTAAAGTGTATCACAGGCAGAGCTTGAAACATACCATCTCATTTGCCACCTTGATCTTTTGAACCATATTCCTTGTGGATACTTTACCTTTACTCTTATAAACTTGGCATGGTGACTTTGAGGGGGTTGGCTATTGATTTGTTAAGGTGGAAGAGTCTCATGACTCTCTTATGACAAGAGTAGAAAGGTGTCTCTCCAGATGTTGCTGAATTCTCCTCCAGTATCCCTCTCTGCTAGAAATTGTGCTCAGCAACAACTGAAAGAGCACCTCAGTGAAACTGGGGTACATTTGGTAGCAAAGGATATATGTATATGTGTGTGAATAAGAATAAGTCTGTGTAGAAGACTTATGCCCTGATGGCTTGGTATTGACTGTAGCACTGGGTTTAGATGTGGCAGTTTCAGATTTAGTTCTCTGTGGACCCTTTTTATTTTACCTATTAACCACTCACACAGACAAATACTGCAACCTTGTTGGACTTGATTTATGATGTGATGTATACTATACTTCTTTATTGTTTTTATGATGATTTAATCTTATTTTTATTATTGGTTAGCCACTCAGAGTCATATATTTGAAATGGAAAGCCTTATAAATTGGATAAATAAAAAGTAAAATACCTCTGGTGATGAAAAGTTTCACCACTCATCTATATGTAAATTTGTACCAAACAAAATTTCCAGATTTTGAAGGTACCAAAAGTTTTGAAACCCATTGGACTGCATGTCAAGGTTCCGATTGACAAACCCAGCTGAGCAAGCACCATCGAGACGATCCAATCTCTTAATGCAAAACTTTATTGAGTACATCATTTCAGCACAAATGAAGCAAAACCAGTTTTGGCTATTTCCTGCACAATCCACTATAGTTAAAATATAGAATTCTCCCTCCCCCTATTAGTGCAGGTCATATGGTCCAATTGAACATCAAGATATTGTTTTGAGAAAGTGTCTCTATCTGTTTGCAAACATCTTCTGTAATGTCCTTGGTTCACACGGGTTGACTTCTTGTTATCTGGAGTTTGCATTCCATTTCCTCCTCCCCTCCCCCCCAGTGCATTGGCCAGCTGAGAAGCAATAATGGTGGCAACATCATACATGCACTTTGAGCTTGACACCGCAAACAATAATAAAAATGAAGGAAGGGATCATAAGACTTATGGATTCTACATTGAACACAGTGTAGTTTTCGTCTAAGTCCATATTAAGTTTTTAGCAATGATTTTAAGCCTATTTTAATCGAAGCAGCTTATGTTAATAATTTTTACCCAATGTTTTCCCAAACAAATACCATTTATTTCAGAAATTCATCTTGTGCATTATTTGGCTGCAAATGTTGACCCAGGTAATCATGAATGCATGAGCAAATGCCTTTGTTCAAGAAGAGAAGAACTGAAGGAAAGGGAAGCACTTATTGACAACAGCAACCAAAAGAGAGCTTGTTAAATTATCTAGCCTTCCCTTTCTCTTGGCTGCTTCAGCACAGCAAATGAAATCTCTTCAAGCACTTGCACTTGCAAATAACCAGCAATCTTCACAGGACGTAGATTTCATATTTTAAGTCTGACAATGAGGTTTCAGTCTGTGGAAAATAGCTTTTCTTCTTTCTGCCACACTATAAATTAAAAGAACAATTTCCCACAGAGCGATAAAAGAGATATATAAAAAGGTCAGTCTTCTATCATTTATTTTTCCCTTCTCTTCCCCCTTCCTTATGCTACATACAATTTATAAGAAGATGAGAAGAATGCTGCTTGAATCATATCAAAGATCCAACTAGTGGAATAACTTGTTTCTCATAAGAGCCAATCAGGAGCTTTTGGAAGACCCATATATGCAGCTTAAAGAGAGGAGCATCTGCAGAGAGAATTAAAAAAAAAAGGCAGGAAGTCAGCTGTGACAATGCAAACACCCCTACTCAATGCTAACAGTTCAACCCTATTCTGCAAAAATGGTATATTTATGGGTATCAGATTAATTTTAAGCAGATTGAAAGTTATTAAGAAGGTTTTAATGGGGAGGATAGTTTCCTAGATTTTAATCTAAGTTGCACTTGTCATATGAGGACAGGAATTCTAACTTTCCTGTTTTCCGCTTTATCATAGGACACACACACATACACACACACACCACACAATTTTTCTTTCTTCATGAAGTACAGTTATTAAGTTGAAAAAAATGATATGGACACAATTAGAATTCTTCTGACAACAAGGGAGGGGGCTTGGTCTTTATTTAGGAAAATTCTACTGTAAGTCTGGCATTAAAATCTGGGATCTACATTTTGAATTTTATTTACAGTTTCAGAAAATCCCAATTTAAACACATTTTAAAGCTCATGGGAGAACAGTTATAAGTCCATTTTAAATTGGTTAATTGCTGATCATTTAAACTTTTGAGTTACTGTAAATGGCATTTTGTCTAAAAATGCAGTACAAAAGTATATTCATTTAAAACACAGTTTGCTTTCAACTGTCAATTTCTGAAACGAACCTGGCTGAAGCCATCTTTTTTGTTCTGAGTTGCCACATAGATGGGGGGAAATGGGGGAAAGTAGTATTGCTATTTGTATTACTAGACAAAACACCAAGCAGTCCTGTGGGAATCAAGGTCATTCCCGCAGGTGCGGAAAGAAGGAGCTAAGACAATTTGAAAAGCCAGCCAATTGCTTTCATTGGGTAGCGTGATTTATAGCGTAGTTGAGGGGAAGGGAGTGTTACTTTTAGTTACTTCAACTCTCTAGGGAAATTTCACAGTTGGTTTCACTTTTGACTGTGCCGATATTATGTATCCAATAAACATGTGCTTTGAGGAAATTTCAAGCCTCTACATTCTGCTTTATGTGGTTTCATTAGTCAGAACCTTGACATCAACATATGATCCAGGGACATTGGCAACCACCAGAATTCTTGAATTATTATCTGTACTGAAATGTGTGTTGAACAATTTTAAATTACAGGAAGGGAAAAGGTATTATGGACAACAGAATATTTTTAAAGCAAATATTAATAATTTGCAAGAACTTTGGAATACAGAGTTGGAATGTTAAAAGCCTAATGTTTAAGGAACATAGGGAATATTAAATAATATTCTTATGATCTTAAGTTGAGCCAGTTCAGCTTTCCCCGAAAAAATTATTACACATTTCAAATGACATTTAAAAAGAGTTATTTGTCAACATTATTAGGCTGGAAATGTAATAGGACAGAGGGGACATTTATTTGTATGATCTGGGCATATCCTATTATTATCCAATTTTGATTTAACAGGCATAGGTTTGTGAATTATTTTGGGAAAAACTATAGAGTTTGAAGATGTGAATGTGGTTTGAATTACAAATTAAGCAGTTTGAATACTACAACATATGAATTGTGGATTTGTGAAGCATGGGAATTTAGGAAAATAAATATTTCTAAAATTACACCACACAGCTTGGATTTACAATCTTGGATTGATGTTTGCTATGTATTTTTGATATAGTCTTCTATCAGTGAAATGAAAGGCTGATCAGTAATATTCCATCTAATCAAGGTTTAATGTTGTATTTAAAAACAGAATTGTTTGTAATTTAAGTAAGATAAAGATGCAGTTTTTGTTTTCATTTCTTTCTTTCCTCTTTTCCTCTTTATTTCTGTTTTTTGTTTTGAATATTTGTTTTTGTTTTTTTTTACTTTATGTCTGTATATTAAAACCATATTTTTTTAAACAAAAGGGCTACCAGATCTGGGTTGCAAGAATCCAAACCACCACTAAAAGTCAGCAAGCAAATATAAAATCCTAATACTTTGCTGTCACCTGGTATTTTTCTGGAAAGTTGCAGACCCCCTCTATTATCCTATTAAGCAGTTTGACAATTTTAGGTTCTCAATGTAATGGTTTTATAAAACCATGGGGGAAAGTACAGTGCATTTATATTTCACCTTTAAATGTTTTCAGTTGATTTGGGTGGCTTTTACAATCTTCCTGCTCACTCTTCTGTTTGAAACACTGGACCTCTTTCCTGAAATCTATCCCCATGGTTAATACAGAATGAAAGTCTTAAATCATGGAAGAGAAACTAAGTAAAAGCTGTTCAACAGTAGAATCCCAGTTATCCAGTAAGATTTTGAGCAGGGATGGTATCCAGCTACTTCAGTCCAATATGGAAACCAATGGTTAAACTGGAGTAAGACTGGGATCTCTTCTAAAGAAAGAGTATCTGCTTAACCCCATTGATGGCACATTGCATGAATTTTGATATTAACTTACCTTGAGCACCGGTGATATTATCTATATTGTTGCCTTCTCCAGACCTTTTATTGGTAGCCTCTGTGGGGTGACCTGGCTCCAGAACCTAGGGGAGGAGAACATACTTATGTTGGCTGCTGATAAACACAACGGTAGCTTGATGTGTTAGTATGATTTGCAACAGTCCATATGCTCAAGCAGGAGCACATTGTGGGATCCCTTCACTTGCTACATTCATAAAATAGACATCCATATTCTGGAGAGCCTTTAAAGTGTATTATATATTGAGCAGGAGTTGGAATGATAGTCTCCAGCTCTAGGTTCCTTCTCCAAGTATAGGTTCATTACTGGCAATAATTCATATGCACAGAACAATAACAATCACATTTATTCCCATCTGCCATCTTTTTACCAGATGCACAGACTATGATCCAAATCACCATTCAGAGAATGATAGTTAAGTACATGCTAGTTTAGGAAGGTTCATAATCTGAAGTTATGACTCCTAAAGCTAAATTCTTTCCGCCTCATTGCTTAAATGCAGGTTTTATAAACATACCCTCCAAATACACAATGATTGTCAACCTACAATACATTGTACTTTCTAAATACAGCTGCACACATATTTGTATGCCATAATTTTACTGCAAGGTTGGAGTCACTCCCCATTTTTATGAAATTCTCTTCCTCCTCTTTCTTGATTGGAACAGATGGAATATTATTATCAGGTGCAGGGCTTCTAACATGCCATGAAAATTAAAAATTCTACCCATACGCTATCCCCTTTCCATCTAAGTAATAATTATTTCTGTTTAAGACTGTGAAGGTTGATTAGAGCCTGTTAAATAAGATGTGGAGATTGCTTTCAGTTGCTCTTTTACAGGTCAAGATGATGCCCCATTTAAAAAAAACCCCAAGAATGAAAAAAACATTTCAGCATAAATCTGTAGAACATAAGCAGCATGTTTAAAAATGGATGAAATGTATAGTATCAGATGTATGTGTTACCAAGTGAGAAAGCCAAATGTAAGGCAAGGAGACCTATTTTTACCTTGGTTAGACAATCTGGTGCAGTCCATGTCAAGGGCTCCAACACAAGTTATGATCTACAACACCTAAATTGATTATTGATTATGATGGCTATGACTTACGGTAATTGCTGTTCAAATAAGATAAGATAAGATAAGATAAGATAAGATAAGATAACTTTTATTGTCATTTTTTACTGTGGGCACGACACACATCAAAAATGAAATTTAGTTGCCTGCATACATGACACACACCTAAACATACTATATACAACATATACATAATATATATAACATATGTATAGACCTACACTCCTACATATACATAACATATGAATATTAAACACTGTCTATCTTGAATATATAACGGAAGGAGGAAGATGGGGGTTCACAAGGTTTATACTGTATGGAACAAAACTGTGGCTCAGTCTGGATGTTCTGCTTCGGATACCACGGAGCCTCCTCCCAGAATGTAATAAGGAAAACAGGTTGTGAAGAGGATGGGTAGTGTCCCAGACAATTTTACGAACCCTGTTAAAGCAACCCTTCTACGCTATGTCCTGGATGGGAGGGAGGGAATTGCCAATGATCTTTTCAACCATCCTCACCGCTCTCTGCACTGCCTTCCTGTCTGAAGCAGTGATGCTTCCAAACCAGATTGTGATGCTGTATGACAGGATGCCCTCGATCGTCCCCCTGTAAAAAGTGGTAAGGATAGGAGAAGAAAGATGTGCTTTTCTCATGCGATGCAGAAAATGCAGGTGCTGCTGTGCCTGCTTCACTAGTGTATCACTGTTGAGCAACCAAGCCAGCCTACTTGTTAACTGCACACCCAGGAATTTGATGCTGGTAACCATTTCCACAGGTGACAATTGGTTTGAAGTTTATGTAGCCAAACGTTTGATTGAGATTCTTTCAACATGCTTTTCTAGATAACCTAGTTGCTCTGTTTTCTACCTTCAAGTCAGTCTACTTGGACTGCAACTATATGAAGAAGTCAGTGCAGTTTTCTAGGCAACATTTTCAGAAGTGGCTTACCCATTCCTTCTTTCTAGGGCTGATTCCTTCTTCCTTATCTAATGGGTCTTTGTGCCTATGTCAGGAGTAGATTTCATGGCTTCCCACCTTCTAGCCTAGTGCCTTCAACCACCACATCTTATCAAATCTACTATCATACTTTAGGGGCAACAATTTGATCCTATCAAAGCTGTTTGCAATAATCAAATGACTGTATTGTAAATGTCATCAGATAGGACCATCCCCATTTGCTCTGCATATATTGGGGTTCTACAGGCCTCTATAGATTATGTTGTAATTCCCCTTCTTGAATCCAGAATATCAGAAAGAAGATTGTAGCTCAGTGAATAGAACACCTGCTTCACACATAAAAGCATGTAGCTTTTCCGGGCAAAGTTGAGAAATATTGTTATGATGAAATCTGTCTTTTAATTTCCTGAAAGTGTTGCCTGTTCTATGAAAGAGACTTTTGCTTCTATAACTCATTCTCAGGGCACCTTCATGTTTGTATGGAATGTGTAACAGAATAGCATTTCTGAGCTTATTTTGTAATGTGCTACAAGATAGTATTGATGTTTATTCTTTATATTTATTGATTTGATTTCTATAGGCTGCCCATCTCAACAAGTGCCTCTGAGTGGTGTACATCATAAAACAGAAAAATAATTAAAACAGTAGCAACAACAGTAGCACTTAGACTACACCAACCCATAGTGCTTTACAGCCCTCTCTGTGTGATGTACAATGTCAGCATATTGCTCCCAAAAATCTGGGTCCTCATTTTACCAATCTCAGAAGGATGGAAGGCTGAGTTAACTTTAAACCGGTCACAATCTGACTTCAGGCTGTGGGCTGCCTGCAATGTTGTACTTTAACCCCTATGCCACCAAGGCTTTTATTATCAATACCAAATAAATAAATATGGCACCAAACGGTTACTGTGGTTAATATGGATGTTCATACAGTCAGGAAATGGGGTCCTTAACATGCCCAGGGCTCCAAGCCTGGACACACAACCAAATCTTCTCGAAAGGTCAACTGGATAAGGGTCTGTGAAGGGACATTGTTCCAGAGGCCAGGGTCTATGTCAGGGATTACGAAAGAGAAGGCACATCTTCTGGTCTCTCCCAGCCAACTTTCCTTGGCTGATGGGACTAGCAGCATGCACAACCAATCTGACCAAATTGGATGGGGAGAAACAACTTGGAGAAGATAGTCCCTTAGGTAAACTGGCCCCAAGCCATGAAGGGCTTTAAAACTGATAACCAACACTTTGAATTGCACTTGGAAGCACACTGGCAACCAATGCAGTTCACAAAGCAGTGGTGTTATATTTCCCAAATACCCGACACCTTTTTCCACCCATGCAGCTGTATTCTTCCACAAATGAAGGGCAGACTTGCATAGAATACATTGCGGTCATCTAGACAAGAGGTCATAATGGTCCTTCCTCTCTCTTTCACACTGCAGTATTAGCAAATCCTACTTTTTGGTATGAAAATAGGCCCATAGAAGGAATTCTCTCAGAATGATTTCCTTTGGTATTTATTGAAAGCATGAGAAGTCCCCAATGGAAACAGTGGACACAGAGACATGTAAGAGATGTGTCTCCATGGCCAGCATGTAATCAAGGTGAGTGCAAAGTTCTAATCTCCATCTGTAGAAATTTAACAGAGTTTTTTTCTTGTCGGTTGGAAAAAAATGTCCTAAAGCAATTTCTTTTTCAGCTGATAGAATGAGAAAGGTTGAATAAAATTCAGATTAAATTATCTTTTTAGCATTTGTACAAAAGACTTCTATATGAAGCCTTGGAGGGACGTGTGGGTCATTGTGGAAAGTGCAAAGCAGACAAACTATAAGTCGAGTTGGTATAAAACAGCTTCATGTGCTTCTAACTCACATTTCTCTGCAATATTTTGCATTGGCTTGTAGAATCAAAGAAGCTGGTCCTTCTTTTAATTCCTTAGATGCTATTTTATTAGATAAATCTGGATATGTTTGTTCAATAATGATCATACTATAATTGACTTTATCACATCATTTTCACATTGTGTCCTTATACTGGTTATGAAACCTAGTCACGTCCTTGTAGTGTATACCATTAGATCAGGGGTAGGCAAGCTTGCTCTTTTATGACTCATGGACTTCAACTCCCAGAATTCCTGAGCGAGCATGGCTGGCTCAGGAATTCTGGGAGTTGAAGTCCACAAGTCATAAAAGAGCCAAGCTTGCCTACCCCTGCATTAGACTGACAACACCTGGATCAATTCATCCCCACCAATTGGTTCTCTTCTCTACTGAATGCGTGCATGCCATCCATTTTTAGATTATTTCCCCCACCTGGACTTCAACATCATTAGGAAACTGAACTACTGTGCAGTAAAACAAGCTTTAAGGTAGAATTGTGGGGGTGTTGTTCAGATGCAGAAAATGTCCTCTCAAGATGTTGCTATGTTTCCTACTTGCTGATGCATCCATACAAACACCTCTCTGTGCTCTTGTTTGCCAAGGTGACGTGTTGGCAAAGGCAACACATTGTTCTGACCTCATTTATGATTTGTCAGCTCCTGGGGTTGAAATGGGACAGTTATTTCTATTTTTATCTGAGTAACTGCTCTGGCACATGGAATGTAGTGAGAAAGGGGCAAAGGATGCCATCATGTATACAGCTTATAAACAGAACCAAGAAGCAAGGGAAGAAATCATTAATTGTCTGTTGCTGGCTGTTAAAGCTTCCAGGGTTTTAAATAAGCTTTTCTGTTGACTGCTGAAGCTAAACTACGTCCATGATCAAATCTGACCCAAAACAGATGCTTTCATCAATGTGCTGGTACTTTCTAGGCATCTCTTCCTCTCATTTGTTTTCTCAACAATTAATGCATCCCATATTTGTGATAAATATTTTTGGATCATTGCAATTGTGCCAAAATCTGAAGAATCAGAAATGAAAAGCAAAACTTAGTTTTCTGCTATTCATTTCAGTCATGTAGTGCTCAGTTGCTGGGAAGGCACCAGAAAAGCTTTTGGCAAACAAACAAACAGGAACTGATTCTAGAATTTTCTCAAGGTTTACAGAAGCATTGCCCTAAAGATTTAAACAAATTTTGGAAGTGCGGTCCTAGGATACTGTCAGAAGAAATGGAGGGAATACAGGTAATCCTTGACTCACAAGCACATTTGAGCCCCAAGTTTCCATTCCTAAGCAAGACAGTTGGTAAGTGAGTTTTGCCTCATTTTATGACCTTCCTTGCCACAGTTGTTAAGTGAATCACTGCTGTTAAGTTAATAATATGGTTATTAAATGACTCTGGCTTTCCCATTTTTTGCTTGTCAGAAAGTCACAAAAGTTGATCACGTTGATCCCGGGACACTGAGCCTGTTGCCAAATTTTGATCGCGTGTTCACGGGGATGCTGCAGCGGTTGTAAATGTGAAAAACAGTAACAAGTCACTTTTTTCAGTGCCGTTGTAAATTTGAATGGTCACTAAATAAAGGATTGTTACCTGTAGTTAACTTTTCAACAGGAAAGTCAAGGCAGAGGCTGGAAACATCTGTTCAGCCTAGAAAGATACCTTGGGAAAATGTGCTATTTTGGACACAATATACGTTCATCTTGTGGTGAGATGGACAGCAAGCAAATTTAATAAATAAATACTGGGAAGCATATGCATCATCTTGTTTTAGGTCTCTTTTGTGGATTCTTTTTATCACGTGGGTCGAAGACATCAGCAAGTATTGCTGGCCCAATTAGCAAAAGAAAGCTCAGGACCATATTGGTTGGAAACATGCGGAAGAGGCCTTCATCTTGCAGTGGATAGACAATGCCTAAAATGATGATGATGGTATACATTGTAGGTTTCTTGAGATCAAGGTAGTTCTTGGTTTTCATTTTCAAAACCCAGAAAAAAGATGACCAATCTCCATTCATCTCCCAAGCTTGTTTCTTGAGCCACTGAACCAGTCACTAATTGCTTTGTCTCATTCTTGAGAGATACGGCTTTGGATATTTACTCCAATAGCTTCCTTGAGAGCAGGATTTTTCAAACTTCACAACTTCTTGGCAACTGCAAGATGTGTGGGCTTCAACTCCCAGAGCTTTTGAATTCTGGGAAATGAAGTCCACTCATCTTAAAGTTGCCAAGTTTGAAAAACAGTGATTTATAGAAATAGCTCAATTTATAGAATCAGGAATTTTGATTTTAATTTATAGAACTGTGGGAAATCAGCCCCTCCCCGAGAAGGAAATATTTTGGGGGATATTAAAAAGGCAGAATATTATATTTCCCCAAAGGATCTTAACGGCAGAAAAGCAGGCCAGGTTTTCTTAATAGCCCCAAACTGAGCAGGCCATCTCTGTAGAAATGCAGATTTGATAATCCCATTCAGAAAGAATGGGGCATTCATGAGCAAATACTATTTGGCAGAAACCCATTCAAGACAGGATCTTTCAAAATCCCTTGGAGCAAGATTTGATAGCTAACAATGGCAGAGTGGTAGGATTAGCAACCGCTCACCCCCCCCCCCCAAAAGCAACACAGGACATAGCCATCTGCCACAGCCCCAGAGAAGCAGGATATGACCTTTAGAACATAATAGGATTAACCCACCACCATCAGAATACCAAAAGGACATGCTCAAAAGCTCAGGTCAAAGTTCATTCCACAGGAACAACTCCAAATACAAAAGCCCAAGAAGTATAAAAACACACCACTCCCAGCACTGTGTGCTCAGCTGCTCCAGAGCCACATGCTGTTGTGGTTCTGCTCTTCAATAAACTAAAACCTTCTTTCTAAAGCAGTCTCCATTTTGTTTATTCCTAGGTTGGACTGGACCTTGATGAAGATTTTTCTTTCAACAGAACCAAAAGGATCTCTATATAATATAACATAAAACCAATATAAAAATATTCAAATCTCCCCAAATATTGGATCAGTGTCCATAACTAATATTAAAAGTATTGATTCTTATGCTAACAACAAGTTAAATCTAACTTCTAAAAATTCTATCTAGTGGGATATTAACAGCAGCCGTACCAACGTCACTCTTTTTATGAAGAAGAAGCCTCATTATTTATTAACATTTAATATTGGTAACCTGTTCTATTATCTGCAGCCCTAGGGTCTCTATGTTACTCAGGATTCCCCCCCCCAAAAAAACATTAAATGCATAATAATTTGCAATCATATTTTGAATGCTGGATGCATATTACTACCCCAGATGGATGTAACAAATGTGCATCAGTTTACTCCTTAAAGTCATATTGCAGGGTGTTTAGTTTTTTTGTATTAGAAAGAAATGGCAATTTACTGGTATATCTAGAGATATCTCATCATAAATTATACTACTGAAATAAATCCTCAATTTTTATTATGTGACCATGGTTTTAAGCATGATGAGTGGTCCTATGTCGCTTTTTCAGTGCTGTTCTAAATCTGAACAGTCACTAAGCAAATAGTTGTAAGTTGAGGAGTACCTAAAGCAGTGATGGCGAATCTTTTAGAGACCGAGTGCCCAAACTGCAACCCAAAACCCACTTATGCATCATCGAGTGCTGGGTGGGTGTGGCCCATTGGCTGGGCATGGCCCATTGGCTGGGCGTGACTGTGGTGGTAACGGCAGACTGGATGGGATTAAAAAGTTCAATCAATCAATTCCACCTTTGCAAGACCTTTTTTTTCCCGTGAGAAGTTGAAATTGACTGATTGATTGAACCTTTTTTTTTTGTACATGGCGGCGGAGGCCTAAAGCAAAAAGGCTGAAGGCCTAGGACTGGGGTGATGGCGTGCGTGCCCACAGAGAGGGCTCTGAGTGCCGCCTCTGGCACCCGTGCCATAGGTTCGCCACCACTGACCTAAAGGCAACCCACTTAGCAGTTCTAGTATTAATAAATAATTAAAAGACTAAAAGATTGGTGCAGACTGCAAGGTTTCAGCAGAAATAAGGAAATTAAAATGTAGGTGCCAAGGTTCTGAGTTTGTAACTGGAAGAATTCTGGTTGTCAATATTCAATCAAGAGATAAGACAGAAGCTGAAAACTTCACAGTAAGGAAGGACCACATGTTGACTTTTTTGACCTCCCCGATGGACACTCACATATACGAGACAGAAGTTGGGCTGTTAGTTCACAGCCAGCCTTGTCTTGTTGATGTGCCTCCATAGGTTCAATAGGTTAATGTTATTTCAAGTTATTTTTCTACCTGTATGATAATAATATATTCCTTGTTTCTTTATCACAAGTAGAAATGCTGTTCTTACTTTTCACAATGAAAATATTTTTTTCTCTCTCTTGGATTTGCAAAAGAAGGAAGGAGGGAAAGACTCCCAAAAATTTCTTTCTTGTTGAGTCAAGGCTCGGCAGCAGGTTTTTCTTAAAGTGAAAAAGAACGGGAGGGATCCAGTCTGGGATTTTGAACTCAAGACAATTTCAGGGTTAAAAGAGCAGCTATGTCATCTGCCCCCCTGATTCATCGCCATAGGTAGCCTTACTTTGCAGATATTGTTAACGTTTTCTTCTTGACCCATCCAAGTTGGCTTTATTTTTGGAAGTGAATTTCAGAGCCTTTGAGATACTTATTATGAAGAGGCACCCCTTTTTATCTGTTCAGAACCTCCCGTTGTTTAGCCTTGCTGGAGATATTAAGGTATCATCATTACCGGAGCGAGAGAAAGGGGGAACAACCTCTTTCATTTTTCAACTTGGTTTTTTTCCCCTACAGATTTCTGCGTGTGATTTAGAGAGTTGCCTTGCCTGAATCTTTGCTTGCAAGCATCCCTATTTAAATTCTCATTTGAAAAAAAAACAGGGGGTGGGGAAACGGAATGCAAAGTGTCAATTATTATAATTTGAAGAAGGAAAATATTAGACACAGCCCAACAAAGCTGAACCTGTTCCTGTGTTTCTGCCTGGCCTATGGTTTTAAATCATGTCGGGGAAGGTGGGTGCTGCTTGGATTTCCCGTGCCTCTGGTCATGTTTAAATTAATCAGTGGTTTTTATTTGATGGGTTTGGATTTAATTAGTAGAATGAAAGCTTGCTTGCTTGTTCGGCTGGCCAAATTAGCATCATTATTATCCAAACTTCCCGGGATTAATGTTTGCTAAATACATTTTATAATGTAGCTAAGTAATCTGTTGCTTGGCATTTCGGTGGAATAATATAAAATATGCCAATAGCTTCTTTTACAGATGTTGATCATGAAATGAATTTTTTTTATCATTTGAGATTTAAAATATATGTTACCCTGCCACACTAATGGGTATGCTGGGTACATATCAGTGCATCTTCCATAGTTTGCTATGGTGGAAAATTTGATGATAGCTTTGTATTTGGTATCTTTTAGTCATCATCTTTGGGGGTTCATTATAGCAGAGGTCCCCAACCTTTTGGGTACCAGGGACCGGTTCCATGGAGAAAGGTTTTTCCATGGACCGGAGAGTATCTGGTTTGGTATGCTGCCTGCATCCCATGAATGGGGCTTTGCTTGTTTATGCGGACCGGTTGCTGGCATGCCATGGACTGGTACTGGTCCACGGACCGGGGGTTGGGGACCCCTACACTATAGTGTAGGATGAGGCAGAGGGGGATGTTGGTTTCTTTGCAATAAATTGATTTTTTTTATGGAAAGGTTAGAGGAGTCAAGGACAGAAAGAGGAGACTACTGGGTTCACAAAAAAGAAGTCTTGTCTCAGTGTTAAGATCCTAGTTGTATTTTGTTCTGTTCACATCTTACAAAATAAACAAACAATTATGGGTAAAGGGAGAGAACATAGGGAGGAATTCTGGGAGTTGAAGTTCAAATGATTTAAAATTGCCAAGGTTGAGAAACACTGCTCTAAACAGCATACATTAGCATGATGGGGGGCATTTTTAATATTGTGGTCCTTTGAATTTTGTTGTTCTTTGTTTTGCTCTTAATCCTTTATCAGTTTCTACTGAGTCTGGTATTTCCATTTTGGAATCAGAGCCTTTTTATTAATTACAAAGTTGCTTCCCAGAGGATGAGAAGTTTTGATATGATTCAGAATACAGGAGTTGAATATGGAAGATTTATCTGTCCAGAAAAAAAGTCCCAAAAATTATATCTTCAGGAGGGCTGTCATGTTCTAAGTGGAACTTCTGTTCATCTGTATTATATTACTGTATGTTGCATTTTGGTTTTTTGTCCTCCCTATTTTTTGAAAAAAAAGTTCCACTCTTTCCCCACTTGTTTAATGGTATACTTATCATTTTTTTTTCAAACAGTTCATGAATATTTCTAAAACACCCTTATGAATCTGATACAGTGGCATACTGCACACCAATTTTGGCAGTTGCAGAAAACAATTATTTTTAAAGATATTTTATCCTGCCTAGTATGACTTTTTATAAATAGTTTAAGGCAAAGAACCTGCTTAATAGTCCTTCCTCTTCCCATTTTCCCCACAACGACCCTGTGAAGTGGAGCGTGGGTGGGCTGAGAGAGAGTGTCAGGTCCAAATTCAACCAGCTGTCTTTTATCCCTAATATGGGCCTAGAAGATGATGCACATAAAAAAGGCAAAGGCAAAGATTTGATTGCACCATTGTGAATATCATCTTCAATTGTTTTACCATATTCCGTGGACACCTGTGTTGAGCTATGTTTGGTCGAAAGGTTGTTCACCTCATCTTAAAACATAATTTCCAATTCACACCTCCCAGATGAAAATAGAAACGTTTTTATCAGAATGTCCTTGCTCTTAAATATAGATCTGCAACGTTCTCTGCATGCTACGTTATAAAACATACAGTAATTGAAGCCTTTTCAGTTGTAATCAATAATTTATTTTTATTTACCAAGCTCTCGCCTACACTTACTTTTGTAACACATAAACTTTCCACTTGATTGAGGAAAAGAAACTTTTAATAATGCAATTCTAAACTTCAAAGAAGAACTGGATTTATTTGTTTTATGCAAAAGATGCCTATAACTTAAGCATATTCTACGGTAGCATTTGAAATTCTGAGAGTTAACTGTGTGGGAGAGTGAAGCTGGTATTTTTGTCTTTCAACTACAAGGAGATAATTAACTTTCCCATAGTTTGATCGGCTTTTTAAAAGAAAAGATGACTTTAATTTTTTATGAGATATTAGAATTCCAAACATTCTCTGTCAGTTGCTGCCTATTTAGTGTTAAATTTTACACTGAAAAGTTTAGACTTGAGGAAAGACACTGTGCTGCTGATGGTAGTGTTGGTAGCAAAGCACTTACTTCTCCAGTATTTAAAGCAGGGCATTCAAAAAGTCAGGTCCTCATTTCTAGTTTTCTATGAACATGATCTAGTGGTCTTTAGTTAAATAACAGACTTTTAAAACAAGATTTTAGAAAAAGTCACAGCAATTAATATAGGTGACAATGGAATCAATAATACTCAAAAAGAGTGGTAGGCTTTTCCATGAATGTGTTCAAACAAAGTTTTGACAGTCATCAATTGGGTAAGATTTAATTTAGATTTCTGCATTAGGCAAAGGTTGGATTCAGTGACTTTAGTGACCACATTAATTCTGTGACTCTGATTCATGCTTTGTAGGTTTTCCCCAAACTAATAGTAGTCAAAGTTTGCAGGATAAGCAAATTGTACTGCAGATACTTTAAAAACTGTAAATCAGAGACTTTCTTATACAGAGTCCAACTGAAGAGGATTGTGGCTGAGGTTTCACTTCTGTGCCATGTCCATTCCATTCACAACTCTTATTTATTTATTTATTTATTTATTTATTTATTTATTTATTTATTTATTTATTTATTTATGAGACTTATATATCGCTTTAAGTGCAAGCACTCTCTAAGCAGTGTACACCAGTAAGCAATGTATATATATATATTTACATTGCCCCCAACAATCTGGGTCCTCATTTTATCTACCCCGGAAGGATGGAAGGCTGAGTCAACCTTGAGCCGGTGAGATTTGAACCGCTGACCTGCTGAACACAGTCAGCTAAAGTGGCCTGCAGTACTGCACTCTGGAGAAAATACTTGCGTGGTTTTCATTCTCTGTTGCAGAGTACTATCCACATCATAAAGTTTGACTGCTGCCAGGCATCAGCTATAAGTTTACTCTGAAACTTGTACATCTCTGATCACATCAGCCAAGTTTTATCTCTATACACTGAGATTAAATAAATTATGCAAATAGATCTATCAATGAATTGATGAAAAATGAAGTTAAATAGATTGTTTTGAACAGGTTGATTTTGCAGTAATAAAAGAAAATGTCAGTTGACTTATTTGATAAATGCAATGGCTGCAGATTAAAAATGTAGATGTTTAAAGTCAGAGTTTAATTAGTGTTTCCTTTCATGAGAGAGCTTTCACTTCTGATTAATAATTGTACACTTTAGATTTAGGATGTGTAATTAAATGGTTTTCCATGAGATGCTACACATACTCATGGGTTTTCTTTTTTTCAGTTTTAAGTATATCTGTCAACGCTGCTAACATCGGATGTTCTTGCTTTGACAACAGATGGAAATGCAGCCATTTTCTCTATTGCTTTTAGAGTTAGTTGCTGCTGGGAGGGGGAATAGGGATGAGAGTCCAGCTAGTCATAACAATAATAACTTAGTCATGGGAACCCAAGGACATTGGGCCCAGAGCTGATAGTATTTTGGCTTGCTGGAGAGCTGGGGAGAAAGCCCAGCTAACTGGGGAATGTGATTTATGACTGTTTATTGGAGGAGGGAATTGCACTTTATTACTTTGTATCCAGGGGAGGGGAATTTAGTTTCTGGTTTCAACTATGTAGTGCCGACACGTTGTTTCTCGAATAAAAGTTTCTTTAAGGTAGAGTTTCATCTGTCGGAACTATGGCAATATCTTTATTATATCTGATGCTATGTATGGAAAATATTTAGAGTTTATTGTAAATAAAATATAAAATATAGGACTATGTGAGTAAAAGAATTACCACAGAATTATACATTGCACTGAAATAAGCCCATTGCTCTTCCAATATGAAAAATATTCAATAACTAATTGATTAATCAGTTAAGAAAGGAGGACTTTTCCCATCACATTTGAGTATAAAATTACCAAAGATTCCATCTTGTAATACCAGCAAATTACTCATACTGAGTAATTCAATGTAAAACATTGTAGTATTACTAAATAAAATATATGACATAAATTACTCATTCTACTTCCTTCAATAGAAATGTGCGTCTAAATGTTTTTCTACAATAATCCAGAAGGAACAATGATAATCTATTGTATGGTAACCTTGCTGTCCATGTTTAAGGGCCTGTTTATTTACTGATATAGTATGTAAGAAAAGGGGTATTGGAAGTGGTCTTTGTTTCCAATGCCTCCAACTGACAGCTACTCCATGTTTTTATAGGTAGCACATGTGATGGCTCAGCAGTTAAAGGTGCTGAATGTATCAGCTGGAAAGCTGACAGTGCAGGTTCAAGACCCAGGTGCTGTGTGACAGGATGAGCTCCCATTACTTGCCCAGCTCCTGCTCAGTTAGCAGTTCAAAGTATGCAAATGTGAGTAGATAAATAAGTACCATTTCGGTGGGAATGTAACAGCGCTCCATGTGCCTTGGCATATAATCATGCTGGCTTCATAACCACAGAAAGGGTCTTTGGACAACGCTGGCTCCTTCAGCTAAGAAATGGAAATGAGCACTGGACAGGGGGGAAACTTTTACCTCTTTTTATTCTGTCATCATGTTAAGATGGCATTTCTATATTATGTGGCTGGGGTGGCACAGTGGTTAGAATACAGTATTGCAGGCCGACTCTGCTCATTGCCACGAATCCTTCTGAGGTCGGTAAAATTAGGATCCAGATTGTTGGGGGCAATATGCTGATATATCTGTAAACCGCTTAGAGAGAGTGCTGTAAAGCACTATGAAATGGTAAATAAATCTAAGTGCTATTGCTGTTGCTAATGTAAGTGTAGTGTCTGTACACATACTCACAATTTCCCTGGGAAAGAAAAGTGTGGTCAGATCACAATCATTAGTTTAGTCTTAATAATGGAGGTAAGGATGAAGTTTGAGAAGCAACTTAATATTTTTTAGATGCATTGGACTACAATTTACATAACTCTCTGACGTATATACTAGCATAAACTGAAGAAGAAGAAGAAAGCCTGGGATAAAGAATTTTAAGAGGAGTTTCCTGGATCATTGTGGGCCTTGGCTTTGTCCAATCTAGACCTGTGCAGAGAGAAAAAAGGGTTAGGGTTAAGTCTTTCATTATATGCATAATTAGAAACACCAACAATTTTCAAACAAAAACAAAAAATGATTATTGACCTGCAAGGAAGATATCTTAATCTCTTCCTATTAATTGCACAATTAATGCAATCTAAATGCACCATCTAATCTATACTTAAAAATCAGATATGCAATAGCATTCATAGGACACATTAAGCAATATTATAATTGTGCTTAATACTTGATTGGTGATCAATCCATTCCTTAGTTGTGGTTAAGGAATAGCATCTTAAGCATGAAATGTAACCATTGTTTGGTTTGGGTTAACTAATTTTAGCAGGAGTTTGGAACACAAAGAAATAATTAACTTACAGTTAAGAAAAAAATAGTGCTAGGAAAATGATGATGCAAGAATGATGCAAAGGGAGGGTGAACAGAAACAGTAAGGGGTTATTCCAATTTTCCCATCCTCCTTGTTCTGTGTTCATGGATGAACCCACATAGATTTTGTAGAATTTTTCTATTGTTCCAGGGAAAATATGCTAGCCTATCCTGCAAAGATTAGCAATATTGATGGAAGAGAAGGAGGCTGGTAGTGGTTTGCTATGTGCTCTGCGAAGATATCATACCCATTGACAAAGTTGGCCTCAAAAAGTTGGCTCAAAGTAACTAAATCCAGTGTGTGGCACCATCTATAACTATAACCAGCTGACTGCTTAACTTTGTAGAGTTAATTCCTAAATATTTATCTTTGTTCGTTACAGAGCATATATTGTATGACTTTACTTCTTCTCTGTATGACTGCTAAACATATTCATGGTATAATCATCCACTTGACAATATCAATGTTTCAACAATGCTTTAGAGGGATTGCTTGTTTGTAGCTACTCTCTTAATTAGTGTCCTTGTTTGGAAAAAGAAAAAAAATGAGATATTTGTGCTGCCAGATCAATAGATTTTTTTTTCTCCCTTGAAGATGGATAGTAAACTATGGTTTATTTTTGGTTTGCTACTAGGAAATGCTGAGACTAAAAATGGTGAGGGCACCAGGTTCCTTGCATCTTAGTGTGCAATGTGAGCTACTATCTTCCTATATATTATTTATTGTTCATGTTGTTATCCAGGAGGTAGGAGAATACAATAATGAATTATATTTGGATGTTACTCACTGGTTTGTTTGCTTAGTTGCTTTATTTATCGCTTTTTTTTGTAGACCACCAAACCCCAAAGAACTCTTGGTAGTAGACAAGATAAAATGCACAAGATACAATGTACAATAAAAATACACAAATATAAAGACCCCAAACTAATGAAAACATTGGTGTAACACCAGCATTGTAAATTGTACCTGTTAGTAAAACTATTAATAAACAATGAAGGGCCCAATGTGTTGATGAAATTAGGTTAGATAACCTTTATTGTTATTTTTTCCTGTGGGCACAATGGCACACATTAAAAATGAAACTTAGTTGCTTCCTCTCAAAATGTGCTCATACATAACACATATTTAAAACATATTATATACAACGTATGTATAGACTTACAACCTTACAAATAAGTAACATATAAATATTATTCACTGTCCATCTTGAATACATAACAGAAGGAGGAAGCTTTAGAGTTCACAAGGTTAATACTGTATGGAGCAAAGCTGTGACTGAATCTGGATGTTCTGCTTTGGATACCACTGCTTCGGATAACACGGAGCCTCCTCCCAGAAGGTAACAAGGAAAATAGGTTGTGAAAAGGATGTGTCCCAGACAATCTTGCAGACCCTGCTCAAGCAACGCTTATGTGCTATGTCCTAGATGGAAGGGAGGGAACTGCCAATAATCTTTTCTTCACCACTCTCTGCACCGCCTTTCTGTCTGAAGCAGTGATCCTTCCAAATCAGTCTGTGATACTGTATGACAGGATGCTCTCTATCGTCCCTCTGTAGAAAGTGGGGGAAGGAAGATGTGCTTTTCTCATGTGACGCAGAAAATGCAGACGCTGCTGTGCCTGCTTCACCAGAGTCTCACTCTTGAGCGACCAAGCCAGACTACTTGTTAACTGCACAAAATATGTTCCCACCTGTGAATGCTGATCAATAAATGTGACTTTGCAATCTGAACCAACTTCAGTCTCTGAGGGAACTTCAAGCAGCTCCATGTAGAGTATATAGCAATAGTCTAAGTGAATGATGATAAGAGCATGAGCCACTGTAAGGAGGGAGGGGGGATATGGTCAAAGGCTTGAGTCACTCATGATGTAAATAGTATAGCAAGACCTCAATGGATTCATCTGCCTGATCCTAAGAAAGCTTCTGGAAGCTTTTTAGATCCCAGGGTGTACCATTAAAAAAAAAAAAAAAAACATGCCCTATGAAGGACCTGGTAGTAGTCACTTGTATTTAGATCACTAAGTGATTTCACTATGACAGAGTGATTCCACATCCAGTTCATATTTCAACTGCTCTGAAACAAAGGCAAAGTCCAAAGTATGTTTGCCTATATGTGTCAGTTTTGCGATCATATGAGAAAAGTGAATAGTTGGTAGGGGTGACATGAACTCCTGGGTCTAACTAGATCTACCACCTGTAACATTAATAACAATCCAGTTTCCAGGATCCCAGGATAGACTTGCTAAGTCAAAAGAAAAGACTGCCTCTAAGTAGATATTACTCTTTTCCTGGAAAAGACTGACAAATCTCCCATGGTCTGGAACTACCAGGATACTTTAGCTATATACTTTGCTCCTGATTCCCAAGTTCTGTGCTCTTCCAACATGAGGGTTGGTCAATCACACAGCATAACCAGATAGTGAATAAATGTTTTTTAGCCAGTCCAATCTTCTGACTTGAATATATTGCATGTAACAGTCAATTGGTTTTGATTTTGGGTGAGTCATTTCACTTAACTAAGAGATACGTGGAAATGTGTGATTCTTAGTGATCAGAAATTCTTTTCAGACTGTTCTAGTTCTGAGAAAAATCTCTTCAGTACTTGAACTTTCCCAGCATAAGGGATACAATAAAAATAGAGAGCAGTGATGTGAAATTAAGTTCTCTTATATGTTTCTTTTAACTCTTTTGATATATTACTATAGCAACTCTGAAGTAGAATTTACTGCAAGTAAAGCATTAGTTTCTATAGAAACCACTTGCCCTACATGTGGAAAGAGAGTTTACTTTTTTAACACACCATGCCTAATATTAGATTGTGTACGTGTGTGCAGACGAGCACACATACTTGTTTTTAAAGAATGGAATTTACCTAATCTATGAGTTCTATGTCATTACAAATGATGCTTTATTTTTCCAGACCAACTAGGAAGGTATTAAGTCCTGGAAGATCCTTTAGATGATATATAACATATGAATTACATGCATGGTTAATCAACGATAACATTCCAGATTGCTGGGTTATATAAAAAAAAGAGGCATATTGTTGTTAGGCAAAAGAAGAAGAAAGGATCAGTCACTTCTGGAACACTGTTGGCAGCCATCTTTTTCCTGCCATTCTTTCATCTTTAGTCTGCCAAGTTCAGTTAAACTCTTATTGCAGTGTAAGCTGCATAGGCTTCCTGTAGACTTCTGCTGGCTATTCAGGGTGCTAGTTATCTCCTATAAAGCCCTGCTTAACATAGCATTGGATAGTTATGGAACCACCTTTTCTCAAGGGTTTCTGCCTATCCTACATATTTGAATAGGGAGAGCACACTCAAGGTCTCAGCTTTGAAACAATGCCATCTTGTAGGATGTAGGCTGCATGCCTACTTTATGACAATGCTGCCCTTTGGCACATCCCCTTCCCTAACAGATGATTGATCCCAAGTTTCAGTGACAATTGTTGGGAAAAATGTTCCTACCCTCCCCAAACCCCCAAACACAACAAGACACTCAAAAAGCTGGACAATATATCTGATTTTAAAGCTATGCCTGCCAGATGAAGGACATGAGTACGAAAAGGAGGACATGTCATCCTTTTGCCCAATGTCTGATAACCCTAACTGGGAAGGGCCTGTCTGCTGTCATTTAAGACCTAGGATTTTCTCCAGGCTGAGGGCATTCTCATAAACAAAATACTGGGCTATACACTTGCAGATAAGCCTATCCAGGGATAAGCTGAGCTTCAAAGTTTTCATGTTTTAATTTTCATAACTGAAAATTATGGGTGACACATACTTCATACTTGTGGGTGACACATATTTCATATTAGTTTGGTTAAAAATCAGCATATATGCTCATGGGTCAGCTCACTTGTGGGTAAGCTGAATTTGGGGGATATATTTTGGAAGCCAAAATAATTAGCTTATCCATGAATATATATAATACTTACATTTAAAAATGAGAATGGAGCAGAAACCCAACAAATATAACACTTGCCCTTGAGTATCATGTGTCCAGGTTTATTGTTTTTTTTTTAATAAGACATAGTATAAAGAACTGAATATTAGATTGTATATGTATGAGTAAAGGGGAAATAACCTGTTATGTTGAACCTGGTTCTAAGCTAAATATCAACATTGCTCTGAAGTTCAGGGAAATGGTTAAAATCACACCTGATTGACCTGAATAACATCGATGTTTCAGTTTACAAATTGTGTTGGATGGCTGTCATTTTCTCTTGCTTATCTTTTCCACAGAGATAGTTTGCCAAGCAATCTGTTGCCTTTATTCTCCTGATGTTTATAAAGCACGCAGTGTGAAGTGATTGGATACCTTAGCAACACTCTAAATATGTATCACTGCTAATAAAGTAGCTGTATTGGGTAAGATAAAGCCATACCCTGCTAAAAAAAAAAAGAGCGAATATTCTGGAGGAAAGTAATATTTACAAGGCAAAATAGATGCTCAATAAATTATAACTCTTTTTTTGACTCCCATGGAGATTCACTTAAAAGAGACAGCTTTAATGCTGCTTTTCCATTACACCTAAGAACTGTCATTTATTCCATGTGTAAATGTGTAAACAAAGAAGCCCGAATAACATCAGCTCTGAATTAACTGTCTGTTAGAGTCTGGGCTGACACCATTCTAAACTGAAAACTGCACCTTTAATCAAAAGTTAAACATTTATTTGAAATGGCAAAATCTGGCACCCCAGCCAGGATATTTGGCGAAGTTCTTCACCTGATCATATGAAATAGCTTCTTAGTATCATCCCCACCTCCCCAAAAAAGAGCACAGACAATTTCCATATGTTGCTTTAAAGAAATAGATGCACATTTAGAAAGTATTTAAATGAAATGCAAAAGCATTTTAAACAAACAATGGGGCAGTGTCTGATCAGATTATTCATTTACCTACTCTCCAGAAACTGAGTTACAGGTATGATGTGCTGCTTCAAAAAACTATTATTTGTTAATTCATTTGTCAATTTTGAAACCATATTGTATAATTCTAGGCTTCTTACATAATAGGAAGAAAACCAAAGTATAAATGATATATGAAAACAACAACAATAACAAGCAAAATCAGTCATAAAAATTGCCACCCATTGGGAACAAGATCAAAAAGAGATGTACTTCATTATTTAAAAACACCATCAGATACTATTGTATCTTAGGATCTGCTAAAAGAGCCAGGTGTTTTACAGATTTATAAAAGTCAAATAGATTGAAGGCCATGATTCCTAATATTTCAACCAGACATGGACTGGATTATCAAATAACACACCAGAGGTCCTATGTGACCCCAAAAACTCTGAGATGTGGTACTCAAAACTTTTCCAAAAGTTGTACTAAATTATAATGCTAAAGGTAGCAGCATGGAAAATTGGTTGAATACATGTTGGAAACAATAACTTCATGGAGAGAAATCATATAAGTTACATAAAGTTCATATAAAACCAACTTCAGTCCCCCCCCCAATCTTCTCACTCTTTGCACTAGTCCTATCTATTTTTCACAATGGAACCCGCAAATGCTACGCAAAAGCCAAACACAACCTGAACCTCAAAAAAATTGTGTACTTTGAAAGAGATGATATCTTTGAACATAAGACGGTCCTCTGCATAATAGATACCAGGCCACAAACTTTATATTTGAACATGAGAACTTGGCAGAGGTTCCTTATGTAGAGAAAGTTTAATCACAGCTATCCTCTCTCTGTTCATTATTATGAAAGTTCAACTAATGTGTGAATAAGGATGGAGAACATTCTGCAAATGTTCAGTATCAAATATAGCAACTAAATATGCCCATTGAAGAACTTTCAGGCCATTCTGTTCTGTCAGGATTTGAGTTATGGTAATGCTGCTTTACATGCCTTTTCCTCTGAGATCTGTTGTGCAAATGTTTTCATAGTAAATTATGGCATTCTGTTACGAATTTTGAGCAACTGGCTGCAGCATGGCCAATATCTATAAAATCACAACCTTTTTGTTGCATAAGCAACTGAACATAATTTTGGAGCACCCTTCTTCCTTCTCTTGAGAAGTCCATAATGCTGGGAAATGTGGAAGAAAAGAGAAGGAAGACCAACAGTAAAGTGGATGGACCCACTTTATAGGTAGTCCTTCTGTTGCTAAGTGAGACAGTTGTTAAGTGAGTTTTGCCCCATTTTGCAACCTTTCTTGCCACAGTTAAATGAATCACTGCAGTTGTTAAATTAGTAACATGGTTGTTAAGAGAATCGGGCTTTCCCATTAACTTTGCTTGTCAGAAGGCCTCAAAAGATGATCACATGACCCTGGGATAATGCAACCATCATAAGTATGAACCAGTTACCAAGCATCCGAATTTTGATCATGTGACCATGAGGATGCTGCAACAATCATAAGTGTGAAAACCAGTGATAAGTTACTTTTTACCTTCAAATGGGCACTAAATGAATAGTTGTAAGTAGAGGACTATCTATATATCAGTGATGGGTGCATTGATGGAAATCTGAAGAGCTACTAAGAGTCAGTACTAAACCTATAGTGTAATATCAATCCATCCTCCTTTTGACTTTCAGAATTCATGGAGTCAGTAATGCAGTTCCTAAACATTACGGATGTAAGAAACTTCTTTCATCTGTAACAGTAATATAGGTAGTCCTCGACTTATGACCACAATTGAGCCTAACATTTCTGTTGTTAAGTGAGAAATTTGTTAAGTGAATTTTGCCACATTTCATAATCTTTCTTGCCACAGTTGTTAAGTGAATCACCCCAGTTAATAAGGTAGTAACATGGTTGTTAAATTAATCTGGCTTCCCCATTAATTTAGCATGTCAAAAGGTTGCAAAAGGTGATCATATAACCTTGGGACACAGCAATGGTCAGAAGTATGAGTCAGTTGTCAAGCATCTGAGTTTTGATCACATAATCATGGGGATGTTACAAAGGTTGTAAGTGTGAAAAACAGTTGTAAGTCACTTTTTCCAGTGCCGTTGTAACTTTGGATGGTCACTAAATGAACTGTTTTCACTATACAAAATCTAACTTAAGAATATAAGAATAGCAATAGCATTTAGGTTTATATACCACCCCATAATACTTTACAGCACTCTCTGAGCAGTTAAAATGTCAAAGCATTATTTGCATATTGCCCCCAACAATTTGGGTTTTTATTTTACTGACCTCAGAGAGGCTGAGTCAATCTTGAAACCTAATAGAGTAGACTAGACCTAATAAATCAGGTCAAGAACTTTCTTAGTCCAGCATTTTATTTTTATAGTGACCAACCATATTCCTCTAGAGTGCTCACAAACAGGAGATGAAAACATAGTTTTCTGGAATTTGTAAGCATGATGCTCTCAACCTAGAGCTAAATTAAACCTTCAAGACCATGATTCTTGAAAAAATGTGTCTTCTATAACTTTCTTCTCATTCCCTTTATAAGCTATCCAAGCTACTGGCAATCCAGTATTCTATCAGCTCCTTTAGATGATCCTAGTACAGTATTAGTATTTTGAGAGAGGGAGAAAATTTTCTCCTTACCTTTGTTTTCTAGAGAAAATGCAAAGGTTCTGCTTTCTTGTGAAAATAACCACTAGTTTGTTTGGTGGACTATAAGAGCACAGATGTCTACAGGAGGGTTAAGTCACAAAACATATGGCATAATATCTTTGCGACTTGCAGATTTATGTCTGATACCAGGACATATGTGCCAAATGACAGCACTTTCATTGTGATGTCACTATGTATGCGTTGTCATTTCTTCGTCCTGGGTACCTGAAGATGCCTATGATAGGAAGCTATGATTTCTTCCAACTAATTTACATGAACAAATCAACAAATCTCAGCTATTGGAAGAACATGGAAAGTAGAATTGGAACCCAGTTCTGAAAGAATTACACTGACCTTGCTTGTCAGAAGGTCACAAAAGAAGACTCCAGGACACTACAACCATCATAAATATCAGTCAGTTGCCAAATGTCTGAAGCTTTGAAGCTTTATATGGTTGAAGCTTTTGTTGTTTTCATTATTTTTCCCCCCAGTAACGTTATTGTTTATTTTATTTTAGGTGGTCATCTACTATTTTTATTGTACTGATTTTGTTCACATGAGATTTTAGGGAGTAATAAAAATATTATATTAATACTATTAATTGCCTGCTTTTATCTTGTTTTTCTTAATGCATGATAAATCGCTGTATTGAAAAATGATGGATAAGACAAAACAAATGTTATGATATCTTATATTATTCCCTTGTTAACAGAATCCAGTGAATTGTTTGCTTTAATGGCTGATTCACGCAGATATTGACTCAAATTCAACCTGGTCTCAATTACCTGCTTCAAATACTGTTGCCTGTTTCAGGTTCAAACACTTTCAGACTTTAAATTTTATTATGAATATAATAATTCTACATTTCATCTCACACATCTATCTATGTAGTGTGTAGCTTAACAAAAAATAAAATGAACATACAATTCTAGAATACAACCACTTTTTAACCTATTTGTTTTAAAATAAACAGCTTTATTATACTTTATTTTATTGTTCTAAAATGCCAGAACAATTAAGCACTAACATTAAACTCAAAACACCAAGCTAAAAATTTTGTGTTTTTAATTTTTTTTTTTTTAAAAAAATTAAGCCTACCACCACCTTTGGACGACATTCGGAGGTATTGTAGCATCACTTACAAGCACATGCTAAATACCTTAGTACTACTAATTTTCAGAAATTACATTCAAATTTAATTAAATTTTTCAAAATAGGCTATGATTCCTCAATCTGGTGCCCTTCAGATATAGTATGCTATAAATTTTATTATTGCCAAGAATATTGTAATAGGCGTTTTAGTTCAATGGGTTGAAGAAAGCTGATAGAAATAGAATTGTATTAATAAAGCCGATCCACCCTTATCTTTTTTAGAACTCATATATCTTCCATGTTGAGTTCTCCAGAACCATTTTTTTCTCTATCTACATTCATCAGTTGTCATAGGAACTGTCCTTCCTAAATCAAAGACATGTTGACATTGTTATGCTAGGTAACTGGCAAAGAATATTTGCAATTAATTCTTGAAGGTCACTAAGGTAACTTAACCAGTTCTGTGTATGAAAAAAAATTATTGTGCAACTTATTTTTGGATGAAAACAAGCAGACTTAAGAAACTGTTGATATAGCAACGGCTCTTGCCTGCAAGTCTCATATCTATTTATTTAGATTTAAACCTCTCTCCCTACATCCATAGGTCAGAAGTAAGAGAGAGAAAGTAGGGGACAACACAACACACAAAAAAGGAACAAAAAATTGGTAACCCGTTAAAACAAGGAGAGGAAAAATATTTCCTGTTTATTTCCATATAAATATTGTTAATTAAGACCCAACAGATGTATTAAAGTGATACATTACAGCCCAAAGAGAGAGCTCTGAGGAAGATTGGTGGTTAAGAAATGCAAAATATAAAAATAGAAATAAATATATTTTACAGGGCAGGAAAAAGGAATATTGAGGTTGAAATTAGTTCTGAGGCCATATAGTGAATCCATATGTGTACTTTATAAATGAAATATAATCATTCCTCCTATTAGTTCCCTTTTGAAAAAGGCACACAATGTCCCAAACACTTTTTGTTGTTGTTGAGTTTTTGGATCTTGATTTTGGTATGCAAAATCAGAATTCCTTTTCCTGTATGTATATGGTATAGAGACACATGATTTTTACTCACAAATGTTCTCAGGAAAAATAGGAAGTCACCTTACTGCCACAAGAAACACGTATTTCTGTATATATTGATATGGCTACAGTATAATTAGAGAATCTTAAGATCTTGACATTACCTCTTCCCTCACTCTCATACCAGAGTCAGTAACAGTTTTACAGTATAATAGAGTTGGAAACACAAAGGTCACTCCTTTGAAGACAGAAAAGTCCACATTCTGGACAGAGAGGACCGCTACTTTGAAAAATGGGTCAAAGAGGCCATCTATGTCAAAACTGAACAGCCCTGTCTCAACAGAGGGGGAGGGATACAACGCCATCTATTTTCAATCTACAACACAGTCCTTTCAACAGTTTCAAGAAGGTTCCACACCCATTTGCACTACTCAGGAGACCCTGAAGACACAGATAAGCCTCCAGATGACAGCAGTGATTCTCTAAAATAATGCAAATGACCAGCTGTCTGCAAGGAATATATTCCATTCCCCATCATCCAATCAGAGCTGAAGAAGCTTCTTGGATGAGAAGCAAAATGTCTTCAAAGAGAAAAGAGTCCAGTTGCTTCATGAAAAAGCACCTTTGGAACCAGGTGACTGGAAGGAATATAAATCCTTCCATTCTCCATCATTCATTCAGAACTGAAGAAGCTTCTTGGTTGAGAAGCAAACCATCTTCAAGTGGGCTTTTGAGAAAGCACCTTTGGGACAACCATAACCTGGGTGACTGAGAATCTCCATAGACAACAGAGTTGGAAGAGACTTGAAGGTCTTCTAGTCCAATTCCTTGCTCAAACAGGAGACCCTAAACCAGTGTTTCTCAACCTTGACAATTTTAAGGCATGTAGACTTCAACTCCCAGAATTCCACAGCCAGCAATGCTGGCTGTGGAATTCTGGGAGTTGAAATCCACATGCCTTAAAATTGTCAAGGTTGAGAAACACTGCCCTAAAACTGTTCCAGGCAAATGGTCAATCTTGAGCTTCTTTCTGACACTTTGAACTGGTTGGGGAATTCTGGGAGTTGAGATTCCCACATCTTAAAATTGCCAGGGTTGAGTAACAGTGCTCCAGGGGGATGCTATTCCATAGGGCAGGTGCTGCCCCTAAGGAGGCATGACTCTGCAGTCCAACATCAAGTGATATTGTTATGTCTCTGGTGTCCAATATCAAGTGATATCAAGTGACATGTCTGTTAGATCTGGTGGTTCAAACAGAAATAAATTCAAACAGTAATCTGACCTATGCTATGCAGGGTTTTATAGGTAATAACCAGTACCTTGAACTGTACCCAGAAGCTGCCTGGGCGCTAGTGCAGCTAGCAGTGGTGCAATGAGAAATACCAATAATTGTCCATGGTGTTGCATTCTGGACCAGCTGCTTCTTTTAAGTGCTTCTCAAGGGTATCCAAACATAGTGCACATTAGAGTATAACCCAGATAACCTCAGAATCATTTCACAATCTGAAATTATATCCTTATCTGATAATCCAACTTTGAACAAATATGAGCAACTTTGTCTTCAAAGAATTTTCTGGGATCTCAGAGCACATAAGGGCAAGAGTAACTCTAAATAACACTGCTGGTTAGCATATCCATAGATACATGCAGAGAAATATTAGGACTTTGCCTTTCTTAGATCATGATATAGGCCAGGACTTTTCAACCTTTTCACCCATTGTACCACTTTTAGGATATGGCAATATCCAAGTAACACAAGTCGCCTAACAAGGTATCAAAAACTTGATGACCCCCCCCCAAAAAAGGGAAAAATTGATAAAGTACAGGTAGTCCTTGACTTACAACAGTTTGCTTAATGACTGTTCGAAGTTACAATAGCACTGAAAAAAGTGCCCCCCAAGCCACAGTCGAGCAAGACGCCTGCCTGTCCGCCCGGGGGCACTCTTCCTCCTGTCTGAAGTTTTCATTGTTGTGAGCATTTCTGTTGAGGATTGGCAGTGGGGGTGGGGTGGGGGGTGTTTGGTTTTTATTCCCCCCGTCTGCTGGGTGGTTGCAGCAGGTTTTGGTCACTTCACATGACCCTGGGATACTGTGACCATCATAAATATGAATCAGTTGCCAAGCATCTCAATGTAAATCACAAGACCCTGGAGATGCTGCAGCATTCCAGCTGATCGGTGCTTCTTCTGGGCTCAGCAGAAGCACCAGGATCAGCGCCGAGCTCCAGCTGGAGCCTGGCGCTGATCCTGGCACTTCCATTGAGCCCTGACAGCCCTGAAGAAGCACTGATCTTGGTGCTTCCGCAGAGACCTAACAGCCTTGCAGCTCCAGCCATCTCTCATTCAGGTTTGTGCGGTACTGCCACCGGTTCTGCTCATTCCCCTCCCCCGCTACCACTTTTCTAGGATGGTTGCGTACCACCTGCCAAGTGCCAATGTACCACAGGTGGTACCTGTACCACTGGTTGAAAAGCCCTGATATAGGCCAAGTGGGTGCTTGTACCAGTCTCTGTCCTATCATTCTTCTTGGCAGCATCATTCATCACACAAAGCTGTTGGGTACCTGTTCATTCAATTATGATTCCACATTTCATTTTTCTACAGTGTTTTATACTGTAGAAGAATAGCTACAGAAATTATTATAGAGCAGTAGTTACAAACAGGGAAATAGAGAAAAGAGACATAAGAAAGAGAAAGAAGTCTGAAAAATTTAAGCTCAAAGATATTGAATTATTTTTGCCTGTCTGAAAACTGATATTTCTTTGTGGATTGTGTTGAACTAAAAGGATCAGGAACCAGAATTTGTTCATGAATACACCCTGAGTAGGTTGAGTTGGTTTAGAGTCTAGAACTGCAGCTACTATATTCATGAGGGGAAAAAATGAATCTCTGTAAATGTTATAATTCATTTCTTACTTAAGAATGGCCCCACATCTGATTAGGCTAAAGATTACTAGGTTAATATTATCACTAACAAATTCATCATGAATGGATCAATCCCTGCTTTATTTTTTGCATATAAACAAAGGCAGTCATGAGATTCAGAATGATAGTGTTAAGAATTTCCTTTCATTCTCTTCTTTGATGTTCACAGGTATAATATACAATACTGCTCATATGACTTTGGTTAAAGCCATATTCAAGTTGTGTTGTTATCTATATTTTGAAAGGGATGTAGTCATTTATCTGCTACCATAAGAAGCAAATGTATGGGCTGGTTATGTCTTTGGAACATATCTTGTTTAATTTCCTATACCAATGCTTCAGTTGCTAGACCTGGTCACCTCCTCTCACATTTTGCTGATCAGTCAATCAATCATAGATCAATTCCCATATAACACTTGGCTTGTTTCATAATGAACAGTGTAGTATTTTTGCTGTAGTTCATTGTCAATATTTCAAGGACCCAATATATCTGCCTGGCACACTAAGAAAATGGGGATGGGCCCATGAATGAAGTGTTTCATTTTTGATTGGTCTACAAAAACCAGATTATAATAAAATGTAAAGACCTTAAAGTAGACTTCCCCCAGCATGGCATCTCAATAAATGGAAAGGGGACCTTTGGGTAAGGCTGTCTTTAGGTGTGAAAGCATGTCGTCTCTTCTGTTGAGCTGAGAAAAGAAATTTGTTTAAAGTAAATATATAGTAATTAACTAACATTCTATACCTATTAATTAGTGGTCTAGTCTCTTTAGTAGGCATACTTCTTCAACTTCCTTCCATTTTTATCATTGGTTAAAAGAATATTTTGGAACAAGTGATGAATTAATTATGCTTCCAATTGCTAGTAATAAAGATGCTAATTGTGTAAAGAGTGCTTCCTTCTTGAGTTTGCAGTAACAATTATAACTCAAGTTCAGTTACAAAATAAAAGAACAAATCTGTAAACACATCAATCAGCAATAAACTCTTTTCTGCACAATCCATGTTATTATAAAAAAAGAGAGGGGGGGTAAATGTGGGAGGGTAACCACATTTGCTAGCAGGCTCCTTCCTGATCTCAGTGCATGCATAAAATTGTGTGTCCAGATGTTTCTCTTCTCTTCCACATGTTGATTCAGCATTAGATATTATAATACAATCTCTTCTTTCTTCCCTCAATATGGAATAATGTAGTAATGTCTGAAATGACATGGGGGGGGCAGATTACTGAGTACAGATGATTTGATTACAGATAGTTTAATTAAACAGGATTTTGTTTGTCTGTTTTGATCATTGTCCAGGAAACATAATCTGTTCTCTCAAGAAGTTTGTAGAATAAACCAAACTTTTCAACAATATTGTACCTATGAGCCTGTCAAGACTTACTAAGAAGTCTTTATCTTGTGAAGATTTATGGTGAAGACTTACTAAGAACTGTGTCAGTAGTTAGCCCTTTGATCGTTTGGATTCAGTCAAAATGCTGGAAAAAGGAGAGATTACACAAAGTAAATAAATCTAAAACCAGTAAATACATATATTCTGTTCCATCAAAAACTTCATGAAACCTTGCATGACAATTGCACTAACTTTGGTTCAACCCCAAAAATTATGATTGGCAGGGCTGGGGGAAAGGAATTCTTGTTAAGTGGAACTGTTGAGACAAGTTAAAGGACATCTCCATACAATTAAGAAATTTTCCTCAAAAGGACATTTATGTATCTCTACCTCATCTCTATTGTCTAGTTGCGTTAGAATGAGTCAGTGGCATCCACAGAAAATCCCAGAACACCAAGATATAAGTAAAGGGCATAAAAATAGATAGGGCTTCAATTGTGTAATACACAGCTACTGGAGAAGAGCCTAATGCTGGGAAAGATTGAGGACAATAGAAGAAGGGGACGACAGAGAATGAGGTGGCTGGGTGGAGTCACTAAAGCAGTAGGTGTGAGCTTAAACGGACTCCAGAAGATGATAGACGACAGGAAGGCCTGGAGGAATGTTGTCCATGGGGTTGTGATGGGTCAGACACGACTTTGCAACTAACAACAAAAACTACTACTATTCATATCCCAGCCTGCTAGAAATATCATGAATCATTACTATCTCAGAAACTTTCAACAACATTTCCTATCCATGGTGGATATCTGTAAGCTAGTGGTTTAGGGCTGAGAATGTTTTTACTTAATGCATACAGTCATTCAGTGTTTGCTTTTGCAGTGCTTTATTTAAGGTATTCTTGCTATTTTTAATTATATAAATTACCTGGAAAATAACAGTGTTGATGTTGACTATAGCTCAGTGCCAGATTAATAAGGATTTGTTTTTCCTCTGCCTAAAACAAGAAAAAGGTTTCAAAATAAGTAAATGATGTAAATTTGCAAAAAGAACATCTGGCTTGTTTAAAATATTTTTTTTCTTTCAGTGTACTTAACAACATCAATAAAGAATCCCCTTTTAACCTTAGACTTTTGACAGCTAACATGAGTCAAAGTAGGCGTTTTTTAGTTTTGGGTTATTCTCATCTTGGCTCTATCTCCTATTTTGTCTGTCTGATGATTATAAGATAATAACAATAATAATACAGGTAGTCTTCCTTTAGCAATCACAATTGGAATCAGCAACTCAGTTGTTCAGTGAAATGCTCGCTAAGTTAAAATGCAACTGAGCTTATGATTTTACATCAACTTTGCTTCACAGATTTTTGAAGGTTGTAAATATGAGGATCGGTTGCAAAATCACTTTTTCATCACTGTCAGAACTGTGAACAGTCACAGTGCAGGACAGCCACTATATGAGGGCTACCTACAATATCACTTCCTAGACACATCATGCAGGAATCCAGGCTATGTGGATGATTGTTAGATATCTCTGCTGCTGTATATTTTAATTTTGTATATGTATTTCTTCTATTTTTATTATTATTCATCACCCGGAGCTGTTATTGAGATGGGTGGCTACATAAATAGATTGCATAAATAAAATAAGTATAATATAATGTAAATGTGTTTGTTTAAAGGTTCAGCCCTTCTTTCTCTTTCTTAAGAGCTAGATGAGAGATAAAGTCAAATGTTTACATTTTTAAAACTTAAATTGTAACACCCCCTTTTAACTTCAAAAATTAAAATGCAAATGTTCAGTGCTGAAGGAGGTAAATTATAGAGCTGCCCAGCTTATGGGAAAAGCAGCTGGTAATTTAGCTAAAAAAAAAGAAGAAGAAAGCTCAATGCTCCAGGCTGATTTCAAGATGTTGCTGCTCTGCTCCAAAAGAGGTGAGATGTAGAACTAGCTCCAAATGTACATTGCCAATTGCAAAAAGATTGTACAGAAAATAATGTATTTTCTGGAAACCAGCCTGAAATGTGGAATGTAGGCTGTAAGCTGAAAATCCCATTTCACATGTTTTACAGAGAAATAATTTTTAAAAATCATTAGCTTCAGCACAACTCAGTAGACAAACCTGAAGCATGTTACCCATTTCTGCATATATAAAACGTTATGAAAAAAGATGTTTTCTCTTCTTCATTTCTCTGGGTTTCTTCCAGCTTTCTGAGGAGATTTCATTTAATTGGAGGCTCCTGAGAGTAAACTTCACTCTTTCCATAACTTTGTCTAGTAACTACTGTACTGACTTTGGTTTTAAAGCAGGGATCTCCAAATCTGGCAACTTTAAGACTTGCGGTCTTGGCTAGCTAAGGAATTCTGGGAGTTGAAGTTCACCAGTCTTAAAATTGCCAAATTTAGAGACCCCTGGTTTAAAGAAAGAGAACTTTTTTTGTCTCCAACAAAGTGAGGTATTGGTGATGTAGATGTTCACTGCACAAGTAGGTGACACTACAGGTGCTGCTAACTGTAGATGTGACCAAATGAATCTCTCTCACACAGGGATGTTCTTATTTATTTGTTTGTTTGTTTTCTATGCTGCCCATCGACCTTAGAAGGTGACTTAGGCATTTATTGTAGTTATGCCTAGAATTTGGCAAGCACTGGAAAGTAAATTAATTCAAAACAGGCCAAATAGGAATTTGGAATTAAGTCCATAATGTGTCTCCTCAAATAAAATTGACATCATGGCATGATGGCGCAGACAGTCACAAAATAGCCATTGATTAGAAGGCAAACTGGTGAAGTTCCTCCCAGCTGACGTTGGATCTTTCTACCATTTGTCTTTTTCCTGGATGTTTCCAAATAGAGTAGTCGGTTGCAGGACTCCATCATTTTTATCTTTTTAAAAATGTCTGAGGCTGAGAGAGAATAAATGATGCTCAAAATGGCTATTTGGCATAATAGCATGCCAGTGCCTCATTTGATTTAATTAAAAAAGATCCTTTTAAAAAATTATGGTTGGGCAGAGAGCCAAGTAAGTACCAAGAGAAAACTGCATGGGCATTTTGATGTCCCAGGCACCAAGTCACTTACTGTAACAGATCCTCACTGCATTGTATTCCTATCAAATATGCAAGGAGAGAGCAGGCCCCTAAAATGCATACATAATTCAGATTAAGACATAATCCCTATACATCACAATTACTGTTTGTCTTCACATTGGATTTTGAAGGCTCCAGTCTAAAGGAGGCTCCAAATCTAAAGGATTTGACAATGGGATAAAATGAAGCAGGCACAGTTCCCTAATAGGTATCTATTTGCAGAATATAGAATAACTGAGTTGGAAGGGACCTTGGAGGTCTTTTAGTCCAACAAATGGTTGTTCAATCTCTTCTTGAAAAGCTCCAGTGATGCAGCACCCACAACTTCTGGAGGCAAGCCGGTCCATTGGTTAATTGTTCTCACTATTAGGACATTTATTCTTAGTTCTAGGTTGCTTCTCTCTTGTCCATGCTCTCCATGGCACACTGCAGTTTATCCGAGGCAGCCAGCCAGGCACCGAAGCACTACTGAAAACAGCAGTCTGTGTGTGCGCCTGCTATGCACTCACTCATCAGCCGTGCTCTCCATGCCTCAGATAAGCTGCAGAGCACCATGGAAAGCATGGCTGATGTGGGCAAGGCAGGTGCGCATACAGACTCCATTGTTTTTAGCGGCGCTTCGGTGCCTGGCCAGCCACCTCGCATCAACTGCAGTGGGCCGTGGAGAGCATGGCGGACACAGGGCGTGTGCAAGGTTGGTGCACACACAGATTCCACTTTTTTCAAGTGCCATTTTAATAACCGGTTCACCGAACTCAAGAAAAAAGTAGGTATCGGTTCTGCTGAACCCATGTGAAACAGCTGAATCCCACAACTGGGTTGACCCCCTCTTCTTTGTGGCACTCCTCAAATATTGGAACACTGCTATCATGTCACTCCTCGTCCTTCTCTTCATTAAACTAGACATACCCAATTCCTGTAACTGTTCTTCATATATTTTAGTTTCGGTTTCCTAATCATCTTTGTGGCTCTTCTCTTCACTCTTTTTAGAGTCTCAGCATCTTTTTTATATTGTGGTGATCAAAATGGGATGCAGTATTCCAAGCATTATGGAGCTGTAGTAACACTTCACATGATTCTGATTCTTCACTCTGTTAATGCAGCCTAGTATTGCATTGGCTTTTTTGGCAGCTGTTGGCTCATATTTAAGTGACTGGACTATCACTAGATCAATAGGACTTCAAGATCCCTCTTTTGTGGGGGTTTATTTAAATGAACGTGCTAGATATCTCCTCCTGCCTTTTCTCTCATATCACTTGCTCATATCACCTCTATCCACCCTGGGGAATTACTCCCCGTGCAAACAAAAGCTTTGAATTAGCATTTAATATCTGTTATTTCATCAGTAGACAAAGGCATAGAAGATGAAGGGGAAAAAAAATCTTTTAAGTACATGAGTTGGTTCTTCATTTTTCCTCCCTAATAATGATTTTTTTGAATTCTTGCCATCATTCCTTCCATGGAGATAATGCATCCTCAACTTCCTCAATGCCTGTGTTGGTTGTCTGCCACCCCCCCCCCCCAGCAAAAGAGGTTCTCCCCTCCTTTTTCTTACTTCTTGCTGTTACAAATGACTCCTGCAGTGAATGGGCGGCCCTGGACCACAAAATGGGACCTCAGAAAAAAAAAATAATCAACTGTCATGAAGGGAAATGGCTGTGAAGAAAAGAACAGATTTTCAAAAGGTCAGCTGAACCCACGGAGCACTTACATGGTGGAAATTATAGCTTCAATCTGTCTTACATGTGCAGGGCTAAAAGACTCCCTGAAGAAAAGACACAAAGCAATGGCATAATACAGCTTTTAAAACATTACAAAAAAATTTCTTCTTTTTTAAAAAAACTTCCTATTTTTCTTTGGTCCTATAATAGCCTTCCCCAATCTTCAGTTGTATTTGCCTGAAACTGGAACAGGCAAACTTTTTCCAAGCAAGAAACATGCTCTTTAAAACTTGGATTGCTCCAGTGGCTGCAGACCCAGAGCGGTGGACCATAAATCCATTCTGTAGCATTTGGCCTGGGAGAAGGGAGATTAGGGATGATGGGAATTGTAATCTAATCTCCTTCAAGGCAAACTACATTTTTCCAGTAAAATGCAATGTGCACAAAATATTTTAATGGGCATTTCGCAGAATATGTAGATGTCATTCTCCCCCTTGACTGAATTGCCAGTGTTTTCTCTTCTTTTTATTAATCCTTTTCTCTGAGCAAGAGTACCTGGTTTGGAAAGATTCAGGATAGATATATAATATACCAAAAGTGTAAATATCCCCAAGGGCTTCATTCCATTGGTTTTAAGTGGAGAGTTTAAAAAAGCACATGGTTTACTCTCCTACCTATCCTTCTGGAGCTCTCTTTGTTTAACATTCCACTTGTGAAAGATATGCTTTGAACACTTTTATTATTTCTTCTTTTTTTTTAACAACAGAATCCTGGCTATCAAAACACTAATTCTGAGGATAACAAAAAATATCATATTTCTTGTAATGTCTGAACTATTGTTCTCAAGAGACCACACTTTGGCATCTTAATTTGTCTTAATTAATTCTTCTGTTACATGTTATATATCAAATGATAACTTCTTTCATTTTTTGAAATTATTGTTAAGGCAAGACGATTGGAATACCTGATGTATGTTGATATTCCAAAATCCAACACTTTTGCACACTTTCTTATAAGTAACAAAAGCACTTAGCAAGAGCACTTAGACTTATATACCGCTTCATAGTGCTTTATAGCACTCTCTGAGCATGGGTATTCATTTTACCAATCTTGGAAGATGGAACTGGTAGTGGACACAATTAGCCTGCAATACTACATTCTAACCACTGTGCCACCCCAGTTTAAGTAACCATGCATTCAGTGGAATCAATAGAAAGAAAGGTAGAATGAGAAGCAAAGATATGTAGCCCTAGTACATCTTGTGCTGAACTTCTTACTCTTAGATAAGATAAGATAACCTTTATTGTCATTTTTTTTTACTGTGGGCATAACGGCACACATCAAAAATGAAATTTAGTTGCCTGCTCTCAAAGTGAAACACATACCTGACACAGACCTAAACATACTATGTACAACATATTTATAGACCCACACCCCTACATATACATAGCAAATAAATATTAAATACTAAATACTGTCCATCTTGAATATATAACAGAAGGAGGAAGCTTGAGACTTCACAAGGTTAATGCTGTATGGAATGAAACTATGGCTGAATCGGGATGTTCTGCTACGGATACAACGAAGCCTCCTCCCAGAATGTAACAAGGAAAACAGGTTGTGGAGAGGATGTGTAGTGTCCCAGATAATCTTGCGGACCCTGCTCAAGCAACACTTCTACGCTATGTCCTGGATGGGAGAGAGGGAACTGCCAATGATCTTTTCAACCATCCTCACCACTCTCTGCACTGCCTTCCTGTCTGAAGCAGTGATGCTTCCAAACCAGACTGTGATGCTGTATGACAGGATGCTCTCAATCATCCCCCTGTAGAAAGTGGTCAGGACAGGGGAAGGAAGATGTGCTTTTCTCATGCGACACAGAAAATGCAGGCACTGCTGTGCCCACTTCACCAGTTTCTCACTGTTGAGCGACCAAGCCAGCCTACTCGTTAGCGGCACACCCAGGAACTTGATGCTGGTAACCATGGATGGAATACAGTGGATTGCTCTGCAATAAAATAATTAACAGAATTTATATAGATAGCAGACTATAGTTGGGTAAGAAGAACACCCAGAAACAACTACACAATCAGAAATAATGTCTGGACAAAACTGAACATTTCTGGAATGAACCAGATTAAGAAGATCTTTACTAGCACCTTAATTTAGGCAAGAGGGAAGTCCTGAAAAAGTTTAAAGATATTAACCTTAGGCAGCAAATTCCCTCCCTAGCTTATTTTTCAGCTTTGCCTCAAATTGTTGAAACTCATTTAGACCTATTGAAAAACTGATCAATTCCATTTACAAAGTGTTTCTATTCTTGCTGCTGTCTCTGTCCTTTGTTGCCCTCCAACACTTTCTCCTATTTAATGTGTCTCCTTGGTGATAGATGGAAATGCTTCTTCTGTAGAGCTATGCAATACCAGGTGAATAAACTCTCTAAGCAAGGATCAAGGAACAAGATCCTACTGCTAACCTTAACCTTAACTGAATATAAGGACAAGGTGTCATGAAAAGTCTTCTTTATTTTCAAGTTCTTCTGAAAGCTATTGGTTTATTTATTGGAATATTTGAGTTATGTACATTTGGAATTTACATTTTCTTCGATAACTGAGAAAGGTGATCCTTAAAAGTTCCATTCTTACTTAATTCAGCCTGAACTGCACTGAACTCCATTAAGAATTCAGGAATCCAGTGTAATTTTTGACTGCATTGATAAGTCTACAAGTGGAATGCATAGCAAGGGAGCGTAACTAACAGCCTTTCATAGGAAAGCAATTGAGAATTAATTGCAAGACATTACAGTTTCAGTCAGATTCACAGCTTTCTTTAAAACTGTTTCTCTGTCACATAATACAGACCGAAAAGCCACTTTTGAGTATCTACTTCCATCCTGTGATAGGTGTTGCTTTCCGGTGTGGATTTCAAGCAATCTGGGAATACATTTTCCCACAAATTAATCTCAAAGTGACAAAAATCACACCAGTGTATTTGCATAAACCCTGTTCTGGCTTAACACATATAGAATGTGCCCGATGGCTTCATATACCATTACTATTCCTAAAAGTGAATTAGCCATTCAAATGGACCCGAATTTTAGATTGCACTTGCTTTTCTACCTTTATTTAAACAAATATGATAACTTCTAAGGAATTGTAGCACGTATAATCCCAGCTTCCTTATGTATTGCTATTTTTTGTTCAAGCATCACATCTGGAGAAGGATGACACTGTAAGAATGCTTATCTTAAAAAGCACAAGATGATTTGTACATATTTTTTAATGTCTTTTTGATTTGTGTGGCTTTTAAAACATCTCAGCTAATTCTTCCCAACTCAGTTACTTTCATGGAATTCAGCTCATAAAGTTTAGCACAATAACATGATGCATCAAATATCTTGTCGGTTTGAAATGAAAAGTAACAGTTAGCTTTGAGAACTGCAAAGAAGTTGTTTCTACAGCAAACAGAGTTAAGTCCATTTATGGAGATACTGGAGATCATAATTCCTTAAAAACAAAAAATGTATTAGTGCTATTTTTTCCTTTACAAGCAATAACATTCTAGTGTTTTTCTTTTTCTTCGCAAGCTGTAAATTCTCAGTTTCCTTTGAGTGTTTGATAAGAATTACATTTTGTAGCCTAAGGATCAAAGTCAGAAACATCCAACTTCAAATGAAGAGAAAGAGAAAGGAAGGAGAAAAAGAGATAGTACTACCCTTTTCAAACCATTTTGAGATACGGTTTGCAGATTTTGCAATTCCCAAAGGTAATTTTCAAAAGGCAACTTGGACTTTCTTTCTTTTCTTGAAAATATTTCACTTCTCATCTGAGGAATAAATTTTTCAGAACTGAAGAAGCTTCTTGGATGAGAAACGAAACATTTTCAACCATGATGTCAACTCTACAACAAACCTGACTGCAGCCATTTTTGCTTGTTGTAGTTTGCCACAAGAATGGGAGGGGTGCATAGGATTTTTACTAGTCTAAACATTTTACTGACCTGTGGGACCAAGGTCATTACTGTCAGTTACAGTAGGTGGGGGTGTGAACATTTGGTTAGAAAGCCTGCCAAACTCTTCTGTTGGAGAAGTAGCTGATTGCATAGCATTGGGATGGGAAGTTAACTTTGTAATATTGTTTCGCTTTGAAGAGAACTTCAGGCTTAGGATACAGAAGGACCTGGACAGACTTGAACATTGTGCGCTATTTAACAAAATGAAATTCAATGGTGAAAAAAATAAGGTTCTACATTTAGGCAAGAAAAACCAAATGCACAGGTATAGTATAGGGGGTACCTTGCTCAATAGTAGTAACTATGAGAGGGACCTCGGAGTCCTAGTGGACAATCACCTAAATATGAGCCAGCAGTGTGCTGCAGCTGTCAAAAAGGCCAACACAGTGCTAGGCTGCATTAACAGAGGGATAGAATCAAGATCACGTGAAGTGTTAATACCACTTTACAATGCCTTGCTAAGGCCACACTTGGAATACTGAATCCAGTTTTGGTCACCACACTGTAAAAAAGATGTTGAGACTCTAGAAAGAGTACAGAGAAGAGCAACAAAGATGATTAGGGGACTGGAGGCTAAAGCATATAAGGAATGGCTGCTGGAATTGGGTATGTCTAGTTTAATGAAGAGAAGGACGAGGGGGGACATGATAGCAGTGTTCCAATATCTCAGGGGCTGCCACAAAGAAGAGGGAGTCAAGCTATTTTCCAAGGCACCTGAAGGCAGGACAAGAAGTAATGGGTGGAAACTAATCAAGGAGAGAAGCAACCTAGCACTAAGGAGAAACTTCCTGATAGTTAGAACAATTAACCAGTGGAACAACCTGCCTCCAGAAGTGGTGAATGCTCCAACACTGGAAGTTTTTAAGAAGAGACTGGATAGCCATTAATACTTCATGTGATCTTGATTCTGTCCTTCTGTTAATGCAGCCCAGCACTATGTTGGCCTTTTTGGCAGCTGCAGCACACTGCTGGCTCATATTTACGTGATTGTCCACTAGGACTCCGAGGTCCCTCTCACAGTTACTACTATTGAGCAAGGTAGTCCCTATACTATACCTGTACATTTGGTTTTTCTTGTCTAAATGTAGAACCTTACTTTTTTCACCACTGAATTTCATTTTGTTAGATAGCGCCCAGTGTTCAAATCTGTCCAGATCCTCCTGTATCCTAAGCCTGTCTTCTGGAGTGTTGGCTATTCCTGCCAGCTTGGTGTCATCTGCAAATTTGATGATTTCCCCATCTATCCCCTCGTCCAAATCATTTATGAAGATGTTCCTTATCAATAACAACTCCCACTCAGTTTATTTTCAATAAAATGCTTGCTCTACCCTGCCTCCTCAAAGATTGATTTACAGTAAAAAGCTTCTTGTAATGGACTGTATGAATGACCTTGTTAAGCCTGGGGGAAGAGATGGTGCCTAGGAAACAATCAGACAAGAGAAGCAGGATCAAGTAGTTATTATAAGTGGCAGCAGAAAGTTTGTACATTCAGATTTACAAAATCCTGTTAAGCTGAACTGGTTCATCTACTTGTGTTTTTTGTCTCAGTTACCTGGGAGGGCTGACACATGCCTTGTTTCCTGGCTTATATGCCTCCCCAATCTGAAAGGCAAACAAAAATCTAATTCTTACTTCCCTCTTTTTTTGCTTCCCCCATCCAAAATTAAGGAATAACTTCCCAATTTCCCTAGCAAAACAGACAAAAAAAAAATCACAAATGTCCTAATAGCTTCAAGAAGAAAGAAGAAAGGCTAACAAACTGAATTACCTGCCCTGCTCCAGGCCAAGATCCTGTCTCAAAGCAGAACCAAGAATCACCCACCCCCACGCAAATCAAAAATTTCGCTGGAGCAGGACCCAATTAGGGCTCAGCTGGTGTCTAATCAATCAGAACCCAGGGGGAACAAAGAACAAATCAGAAATGAGTAATCCAAAAATGACCAGGCAGAAGTCAGCATGGAACAATGGACCAAGGAACCAAGACGACCAAAACCCCCAATCAAGATCAGAAAGAACCAATCAGAGACCAGCCTTCACCAACTTACACCAATTGGAAACCAGTCTGCTCACCTGGCTCTAAAGATAGGAGCCCAGGGAGTCCCTGCTGAATTGCTTCTGGTCTCTGGAGCCGATTATCTCACCTATGAGGAAGACAGCCATAATTGTAGGATCCAATCTGGTTGGTCACCGGGACCAGAGGTTTTGTCAGCTTCCAGCCTCATGCTGGAGTCCATCTTCAGGGAATTCAGAATTGCCAGTGAAATGTCAGGAAAAGTGTTATCTAGATCATATAGAATCACTGGATTCTATAGCATATTACTACCCAACAAATACTGGCCCAAATATTTGTATCAAATACCCTCCATGATCTGTTGATTGTTTAATTGATTGACTTTAAAGTGCCTCCTTCAGAGCAGGGCTCTTCATGATGGTGCAGAGACTATCCTCTCAAGCTTCCTCCTTCCTCCTCCTGTGAGTGTGAGTCTATACACATGTTGTATATAGTATGTTTAGGTGTGTGTCATGTATGTGATCACTTTGAGAGTGGGTAACTAAATTTCATTTTTGATGTGTGCCGTTGTGCCCACAGTAAAAAAAATAATAATAATACATCTTACCTTACCTTACCTTACCTTACCTTACCTTACCTTACCTTACCCTACCCTACCCTACCCTACCCTACCCTACCCTACCCTATCCTATCCTATCCTATCCTATCCTATCCTATCCTATCTCATTCATGTCATCTCATCTCATCTTATCTTATCTTTAAACTAATTTTATATAGGCAACCCTTCCCCCTCATCTGATTCATCTGGCTCGGCTGCAGGATCTGCTGCAGGCGAGGACTCACAACACTATAAGGGACAGCACTAATATCTGTTCCAAGGCCATGAGCCAGAGCTGTCCGAAGATATTTCTGCAATCATGTGACCAGCATGACATCATGGAGCACTGTTCCCTCCCCACAGAAGTGATACCTACTTATCTATTTGCATTTGCATGATTTAGAACTGCTAGATGGGCAGGAGCTAGCAGGTGCTCATCCTGTCACACGATGCTTGTATCTCAAACCTGGGCTGTTGGCTTTCCAGCTGACAAGCCCAGCATCTTAACCACTGAGGCATCATGGCATCTAAAAATTCTGGCAGTTGTAGTCCTAAAATATCTGGAAGATCAAGGGTGATACTGATTATTCTAAATGCGGTATTATTTGTCTTTGCTGAATCCCTACATCCCTCTTTTAAAGAGTTTACAGGAAAAAGATTGGATCTTAGAGAATGATGCTTAATTGAAACTGAAAAGGGTTCACTGCTCTTAGAAAATTGCCTGCTTTGGTGTATATTTAATTTACATCCCTTGAGAAGCATTGAAGAGGCTGAATTTGTCTCCTGCAATATTTTTGCCAACAAGACTGTTACAGAATATCATCTTTTTTCTTTCTCTTTTATTTCTTTCAACTTTTAATTAAAAATTGGAAATCTATAGAGCTAGTAAATATCTGGCACGGCTTGGTCCATGGAGTAATATTATCTTGTATTTCACACTCTTTATCATTGAGAGATAATGTCCTTCTAACTTCTAATACTCCAGGATTTGATGTTTATTTGCTAAATATTAATAGAAATGATTCTTGCTTTCACAATTACTCTATGTGACATGCCTGACTTTTTGTTATTATGAATGCTCAGTTTTTAATATTTGTCTGCACTGGTTTGGAAATTTTATGTGTGCAGTATATGTGACAGATAGATTCTGTCAGTGGCCAGTGGTTTGTATGCTCTGCAACTTTAATCCACCCAAATTCTTTCTCTTCTGATCTTTTCTGATGAGCTGACATCAAGCATGTCAAATAATTTAATCTCTGCAATCAGTCTCAAAGTCAGTTTAATATAGAACTCCGTGAGAGAGATAAAAATCAGGAAGGTCTGGTTTAAATCTCATTTCTGCCATAAACTCAGTCATTGAATTACAGTATATGTCAGTCACATGTCCCCCACGCTTACATGGCTGAAATGGGAGTTGGTCGTGGGGAGATATGGGGAGAGATTGAGGGTTGTTGTAATGATCATCAACAACACAGCTTTTAATATTTCATTCACAGCACATGAAATATATTTATTTCCATTAAATCCAATTCTCAGAAACTGCCTGGAAAAGTCCCTGCAGTGACTTTCTTGGTAAGATTTTCAGAAGTGGCTTGCCATTGCCTCCTTCCTAGGGCTGAGAGAAAGTAACTGGCCCAAGGTCACCAAGCTCTAGGGCAGGACTAGAATTCATAATCTTCTGATTTGTAACCTGATGCTTTAACCACAACACCAAACTGGCTCTCATATAAAGTATAACAACCTAACAAAAAACAATCAGTTTTCAATCACTGAAATAGCAAAACCAGTTAAACATTCAAACCCATGCCATAAATTGCCAATACAATAATTCAGCTAAACAAGAATCCATAATAGTACAATTTAAATGTCAGAATTTTTGCCTGCAAAGCTTCAATTGAGATTTTACAGTATTGCATTCCTGTAGTCAGTTCTCTCCAATACAGCCTGGCCTGAAAGAAATATATTTTAAATTTTTCTTGAGTGGGTTTAAATCAGTTTTATATTAGTGAATATTAGCCACCTCGTTCCACAGCCAAGGAACCATGTTCAGAAAAATTCTTACCTATGAAGAAAATGAGGAAGAAGAGCTAGCCAGAAGTTCTTGGCAGGCTGAATTAGACAGCTGAGGAAGGCTGTGCTAATCAAAGAAGAAAAATTGGATGGAGGATTGTACCACTGAATCTGAGGCTAATTACAAATGCATACTGTCTATTAAGCCCTTGCTCTCATAAGGAGACAGTGAATCATGGGGTGAATAAAAGCCTAGAAAAATTGTGCAAACAGGATCCAAACAGTTCACTGGCAGGACACAAAGACCAAAATAATTTGCTCATCCCTGAACTACAATATTCAATAAATGACGGGGTATCTTTGAATCCTTGTAAGTAACATACAAAAGATAAATATTTATTTAAAGGATCATGTCTGATTTTCTGCGAGTGGAGGTGAGGAAAAATGGAGAAACAGTGATAATTTAAAAATGAAAATTATGGATTATGAGTGATGGGAAGTGTTTATGAGCTGGCTGTGCATATTAATATTAATTTTGTTAAAACTAAGCTGCTATTTGTGGTAGAATCGCGCATTTGCTCATCTCTTCCATCTATTATTCCTTCTTATTTCTTCTCTAAATGTGCTTTGATTTATGAAATGAATTCTACCAGTTGATGGAGCTTTATGAAGACTTGGTTAGGAAACTTCCTTCCTCTCGAAAATTCATTCTTAGTCCTTCTTGAAATGAAATCTAGTTTGAGCTTTAAAGATTCTGTTTTTGTCTTGAACCTCAATTGGTCCTTCTTCTCACACACATTCAAACAGTGTTCTACCACAGGATGGAAACAAGCAGAGCAAGGCGAGACCATTACAAAACAAAGAAGTTAGAAATTGCTTGTTGTGGCCAAACAGTGAGTGCTAGCATGAAAAGATCCAGAGCTAAACTTCTTTTCTGAGAACCTTCATGGAAGCTCTTAATAAAGCAAGAGATTTGATTTTCCATTTGTCACCTCATAAAATCCTATGATTCATCACCATGAAATTTCTGAAAGGGACTGATCAAATCATCAGACAACATATATTAAAATGTGTGTGTTTGAATGAAAAGTCAGGCTGGCCTGACACATTTTTATAACATTCACACACTTTCAGCAGCCCATGTTGGAATATATCTGATTATTAGTTTAAACATATTTAAAAGCTTTGGTAAGCATTTCCAAAAGCAGTCTAGCCTGCTGTCTCTGATCTCAGTATTCAAACAAAAAGAAGAAGGAAGAAGGAAGAAGAAGAAGAAGAAGAAGAAGAAGAAGAAGAAGAAGAAGAAGAAGAAGAAGAAGAAGAAGAAGAAGAAGAAGAAGAAGAAGAAGACACAGTAATGTAAACTTTGTTAATTCTTTTGATAATATTATCACTGCTTTGTTTATGTTTTGTTTTTTAGTAAGGAATGTTAAAATGTTGCAAGACCATTTCTACAGAATATAAGCTAGTAAATGACAATGCTATAAGGCAGAGCTGTTGTAAAAGCACTTTTTGGCAGGTGAAGGAGGTTAGTAACATCATGGAAACAATCTTACAATTTAAAATTAGCACTGCAATGTACCACCAATGTACGTGTAATATGGAGAGAAAAATCTCAACTATCCAATCTGACAAACCAAACAAGCCATTATTAAAAACGCTCCCCACAATATTAAAATACATTCAAGTAAAGCCATTTCTGCCCTTATTTGCAGTTAATTAGTTCAGAACTATTTCCAATTTTGAAAAGCCTGATATAAAAGGAAAGTGTGGGCCAGGCTGCCCACCCAAACCCATCCTTCCGCTAGACTTAAATCACAATTTTGTTCACACTTCTCTAGAAAGCAATCTGATGAAAGTTTATGGGAATTACTTTTCAGCAGACATGTACAAAACTGAGCTGTTAATTTATAGTCAGTCACTGAGTGCTGACGCAATGCAAGAGAGGTCAGCTATCCATTTGTTCTCTGGCTTTGTGATTTTTTTAGGTCCCTATTTCTAATTGACTATAACTTTATTTGCTGTGTCTTAATAAGTTTCTCCTTTTTAAAGAATAATCATATTTGGAAGGGGCCATTTTGATTATGAAATTCTACCTCTGACTCAGTAAAGGAATCCATATTAAAGCATGTCTCTGCTTGAAATACCTCCAATAAAAGGGAGTCCATTACCTCTCTGGACAACTATTTGAAGGAAAATATCTCTCCCACTACATCCACAACCCCTCAGGACAGGATGGCAGGGTATGTTGCAAGTCCCATCTATTAGGGATGTGCATATAGTGAGACCACAAGAAAGGGGCTTCTTGGTGTTGGCCCCTTCTCTATACAACATCATTCCTTTGGAGGTACAGTTGGTCCCCACCTTGTTGCTTTTCCAAAAGGCCCTGAAGGGGATTTGCCAGTGGACCTGGGAACCATGAATGGAGATGAGTCTAATAAAGTGGTTGATTTCACTGTGTGGCTGCTGCTGCCACCATGAGATGGGGTTTATATAGTATTTTGGATTTTTAATATTATGCTGCCTGGAATCACCTGTGTATGAGTTGAGCAGCCATATACATTTAATAAACAAACAAACAAACAAACAAATCTAAACTGATTCCACCAGCAAACTGATGTTACCCATTTGTTCTGAACTTTAAACCCCAGTTTGTTTTCTTGGAGCTTATGATTACTCCTCCAGCTGCTGCATTCTGGGAAGATGAAGAATAAGTCTTTGAATAATAATAATAATAATAATAATAATAATAATAATAATAATAATAATAATAATAATAATAATGTTGAAAGGGACCTTGGAGGTCATCTAGTCCAACCACCTGCTCAGGCAGGAAACCCTATACCATTTCAGACAATTTTGCATATCTCCTCAGGAACTGGAAAACTGCTTCCGTATTCCACAGGTGAAAGTTTTTCGAGTTTCTGTTAAGCTGGGGGTGAAATTCTGCTCTTTCAATCTATTCTTTACGGTTGTCTGGTAAAACTCATCTCTTCTTATCAGAGAAATACAAATTTAATTAATAAACATTTCTCATAAATAAATCTGGTGCCAGAATAGGATCTAAGTATTTCTGCTGTTTATTGGTCATTTGGTATTCTTTGGCATCTTCATTGAGTAATTGGTATTCTGTTCCATTTCTCTTTCTTTTATTTGAGGATATCTGAAGCAGTCCTTTTTTTTGGTTCATTGCAACCTTGGTTAACCTCAGCTCACTTTAAACTTTTCTTTTTCTACTTTGGGATGTTTTTGGCACAGGAAAATTGTTTTTTTTTTTTTTTAAAAAAAGATCAAATGAATATGTTCCATCTTTCACTTGCTGTAATAAGGAAGCCTTCAGATGCAGTTCACAGCAGGTGAGGTAGAATATCTGAACCCCGGGGTGTAAATAGGGAGGGATTCAAAACAGTCTCTCTGTTTTTTACCTCTCTCTTTATACACACATACACAAACACACACACAAACATGTTGGCTTTGCATTAGAGCAAACACACCAGTCAGTTTATCAAGCAAAATTTAAACATCAGAAACAGTTCATTGGTAAAAGTAAAAGAAAAGGCAAGCAAAAACAAAAAACAAAGAGAGAGAAATAAATAGCAGGACTCCTTCTTATATGTTTGTTACTTTAAATCAGCATTTAATTCTGGAAGATTTCAGAATTGGTTTGCCACTGTTTGCTTTCTAGTTTGAAAGGTCAGTTGGCTTTGTGCCTATCGTGGGACTAGAACTCATGATCTCCTGGTTTCTAGTCTGATTTCTAACCAGGAGTGTGCAACCTTAGCAAATTTAAGACATATGGACTCCTACTTCCAGAATTCCCTAGCCAGCATACTAGATGAAGTCCACAAAACTTAAAATTATCAAGATTGGTCATTCCTGCACTACACCAAACTGGCTTGATCCCTTCTCTATTCTATGGCATTTAAGAAACAATTTGGTGTGTGGGAAGGATTATCAAACAAGGGCATAGTTAAAAAAAACACCATCCCGCATATTGTAACCAGGAATTTCACAAAAAAAATATATCTTCATTCAGAAATTAACATCAAAACCATATTTGATGGATGTAAGATTTCTCTTTTAGGGATTCATGTTACCGGCAAGGTTCAGTCATCAAGTGGCTTCTATGAGTACAGTTTGTCAATTGGTGATGTCACCCAGCTGGTCTTTCTTGGTGAAAATCAAATTAAGTAAGATACTATAAAGATAATAATGTTTAAAACAAAATAAAATAACTTAAGGAAAGATAATAGCTACTTCAGTGAACTGAAGAGAAGCATGTTTGAAGGGTTTGAATGAAAAATGTTTTTCAGGACCAAAAAGGAATTAAATCAAAGCCATTGTCCTTGGCAGCAGGCATAACACAATTCAGATGAAGAGACTCAACAATGAGTATATTTCAAAGGAATCATTGTGTAGAAGAATTGAGATTCTCTTTCTGATCTCAGTAATTTCAATGTCTTGGCTATTGTTCTGGTCTTCTCCAATTGCCTTCTGGATACAGATTATGTAAGAGTGACACGAAAAGAATTGTTGAATAGCCTAATCTCATTGTGTATTCTCTGAAAGTGTTTTGCAGCATATTGTATTCTCCCTGCTTGTATTCTGAAAATAAATGAAGGGAAGCAACATTAATGGATTGGTGTCTATGTAATAAAAAGATCTTCTGTAAATCAAGCTCATTTCTTTTTATTGTAAACCACCCAGAATCATTTAAATGAGATGACTAGTATAGAAATATGATGAAAAACACAAACAAGCAAACAAATATATTTTTCTTGACTAAAACACGGACATGGGTTGTCACGCCTTCACCTTCTCTGGCCAAGCTACGGGCCCTGAGCTCTCATAGGTTTGAGATTGGCCAAGACTGGCTACGATTGTAAGATAGGCTTTAAATTGGACAGCTGTATAATATGGAGATGTAGCTCATCAGCATTCTTTTTGTGGTAGACTCCTTATCTGTATTTTTTGGCAATCTGTAGGATTGTAAGGGACAAAATGCAAATGCTTAAAATAATTTGCATAAAATTTCTGAAACTACTACCTACATGGACTGTGGCTACATTCAAATTGGCCTGAAGAGCAATTGTGCCTCTGAAAAAGACTTCATCAGGATTGATGTTGGCTGCCAGGGGCTCAAAACTATAATAGGGTCCTTGACTGCAGCTTGCAATAAAAATGTAAATCCCATAGCCTTTAAAATTTCTTATAGACCTTTGGATGATATCATTCATAAGCTTCTTGTAAAATTTAAAAAAGGAACAGAAGGCCTAACTCAGGGGTAGGCAACCTTGGCTCTTTTATGGCTCGTGGACTTCAACTCCCAGAATTCCTGAGTCAGCAATGGATGCTGCAATGGTCATAAATGTGAAAAATGGTCATAAGTCACTTTTTTCAGTGCCATTGTAACTTCGAACATTCACTAAACAAACTGTTGTAAGTCAAGGATTATCTATAATTTGCTTTTTCCCTTGTGGGTCTATGCTTTGGAGAAAAACAACAACATGCAGCTGAAACTGACACTGGGATCTTGTAATACTTTAGGAGAAGGCTTAAAACATTTTCATTTACCTACTTTAAAACAAGATTTTGTTTTTATAATGTATATGGAGCTGCCTAAAACCATTAATGGGAGAACATGGCATAAAATTACTTTAAATGCAACAAAATAAAACTACAGGTCAGTAGCAATGATTGTAGGGGTCTTGACAGCACCCCAAATTTTGACTTACAACTGTTCATTTAGCAACTATTTGAAATTACAATAGCACTGAAAAAAGAGACTTATGATCACTTTTCACACTCATTTGTAATGGTTGAGGCATCCCAGGGTCAGGCGACCACCATTTGCAATTTTCCCAGCAGGCTTCCAACAAGCAAAGTCAATGGGAGAAGCTGGATTCACTGAATAGCCTTGTGATTCACTTCACCACGGCAGTGATTTGCTTAACCACTATGGCAAAAAGGTCATAAAATTGGCCATGACTCCCTTAATAACCATCTTGCTTAGCAAAGGTGCCAACTGTGGTTGTAAGTTGAGGACTTCTTTTTTCTTCTGTGTGTGTGAGTGAGAGTGAAAAAGGGAGAAAACCTCTTTCTGTTTATGCAAACTAATATAAATGCTGAATGTGACATTTTTGCATAGTTGTTGGCAATCACGGCAATCTGTTGGCTTCTTCTTTGCAACAACAGAGTAAGATTTTCCCCCCTTGCTTAAGCCAACTAAGCACCTCTGTCACCTACTACAGATGGGACCCAACAAAGAGTTCTAATAGAGACCTGGGATGCAATGCTGTATTATGACTGCCTATTTAGGTGGCACTGTAATTGACAATCATGAAAAAATAAATACATAAATTACAGGCGGCATGCTTTGGGGAACCCTGGAGAGAGATCAAATATATTGGCCTCTTAAGAGCTGGCAAATGAAGCAAGACTTCTGTTACACTAGTATTAAATTCAAGCATATAAACTAAAACTGTTAGAGATCAAGATGATCTTCCCCTGACTGTATTTTTTTTAAAGCACCAGCTGTCTATCCATGTAACTACAGCCTCAAAATGAAATGAAGGATTTCCAATTTTCAGAACAGAGCTAGGGTTGTAAATTGTAGGAAAAAGTAAAGATACGGTCTTTCTTTAAGTATGTGTAGAGAGCTTTCTACAGTGACCAAGAATCCCTAAAGGAGAAAATGGGTAATCTAGACCCCAGTTGATGTTCAGTTCTTGGTAATGATTTCTCTCTTTCTCACTCTCAAAATCTACCTGGAAAGGGGGGGGGTGTCTCTTAGATAAGTAGGCCCTAACCCATCTTCAGTAACTTTAATATATGTCTTCTTCTTCTTCTTCTTCTTCTTCTTCTTCTTCTTCTTCTTCTTCTTCTTCTTCTTCTTCTTCTTCTTCTTCTTCTTCTTCTTCTTCTTCCTCCTCCTCCTCCTCCTCCTCCTCCTCCTCCTCCTCCTCCTTCTCCTTCTCCTTCTTCTTGCCCTTACAGTCTCTCAGTTCGATCTACTTCACAAATTGTAAGAGATAAAATCGTGGAGATAAAATGAAAGTAGAAGCTGATGTAAATTGCCAGGAGCTCTTGGAGGAAAGGCAGATATACAGTAACTCATATACGACTTAGTGCAGTATATCCATTTAGTTGTGACTTAATCTACCAGTCAACAAAATGGTTGATTTAACTCATTGTGTGGCACAACTATTGTTTGGAAGTACGCAGACATCCTATACTCCCTGTGACCTGGGTAAAAAAGTTTTAAAATTTTATTTTACATCTTGAATTCCCTGGGTAGTTGACAGCATATTTGTTATTTCCAGGGAGCTGAAAATCAGCTACAGACTGATTTTTTTAAAAAAAAAAATAATGATTTTTCCTTATTAACATATGATCACTCTTTCTGCTCTTTCTATTTGTTGCTCTTTTTTACTACCATTGTGACATTATATCAATCAATATAGCTGGCTAGGATTTATTCTTTGTGTTTTTCCATTAAACAAATTAACAGATCAGTCAAGTTTGATGAGAAGCATGTAATGTGGGTTGGTTTGTTTTTCTACAAATAATTATATACCATGCACTATCACTTCAGTGCTTCCAACATGGGGGAAAAATCCTCAAAGTTATTGAGTGATGAGAAAAATTTCCATTCTGCTTTTAGACAACAAAGCACATATAATTGTGTTGTAATAAAGAACTGAGTGATACAAAAGACAACCTCCAGAAAACAAAGTTTATTTTAAGTGCACTCAATTACAAGCAAAACTGCATAACCACTATTTCATTTCATTTATTTTATCTTTATTTATATACTGATATATTTAAGAAGTTTCTTTGTCACTTTCAAGGCAGGAAATGAGTTAGGGAGACTTGCACATTTAATATATAACTTTAGCATTTTAGAATTAAACACTTAAACTGATTTCTTTTTTTCTCTCCCAGATGGTTTAGAATTTATTTGTATCCCTCTATAAAATCTTTTAATAAATATTTAATAAATAGATTTTAATATTTGTAAGCCACCCATAGTCATCAGGATGGGCAGCATACAGATCTAATAAATAAACAAACAAACAAAATGTAAAGTCTTATTGCTGTTCATGTCAAAGAGAAAGTGACAGACAAAATTTGTAACGCAAATACAGCTTCTAGCCAGTGTTAAAAATTTTATTTGCATCTGAACTTCTGATGAGTAAAGACAGTCAAACACATTTTTGCCCTGTTTTCTCCAATAATCAGCTTTCCAAAATGGACTCTATCCAAAAACAAAAGAAAACAACAATCTGACTGTCACTCAATAAATCTATCCCCTTGTCTTTGTTTCTTGGCTTCTTAAAAATGACAAGATGTTTTAACCCAGACTTTTGCTATATGTCCTACATACTGTATGGAACACCCAACCCATATGCTCTACTACATTGGGGGAGAAGGTCCTTGGAATCCAATACATGAAAAGATCTTTTGGAATCCAATACATGAAAAACAATTGACTGATGGCAGGGTGTTCACCACCCTACCCCAAAAGTACATGTTAGCAGATTCTTGAGATGACACACAAATGCACTGAGGGGGTTAGGGCTCTTGGCTTTACTCTTCAGATCAGCTATAAGCTTAGTGGCTGATATGTGGGTTTAAAGCTTCCTAGGAAAGCATCCAAACTGTGGTCTGATCAAGAGGTTAGTGAGGTTGCTTGGCCTCTTCCTGGAAGAATGTGAAGATTATTATGCTATCTACTCAGTACAGGTTTAATCCAGCTATCAGTGAATGCTAACCAACATTCATTATTTTTGAATAGGAATAGATTTAGATGGAGTTATAAATGGACTAAAGGTCCAGATGGATTTGAAAAAAGATTTTGGAATTAATGATAAGAATCCTTCCTGTGGGAAAATGCTTACATTTTGAATTCTCTTAAAAAATATGATAGGATAAGACTTTGAAAGTTTGACACTAGAGGGAATTTGTTGTTGTTGTTGTTGTTAATTGCGAAGTCGGAAAGACTTTGAGAAAGTTCTGACACTAGGAGAGGGAATTTGTTGTTGTTGTTGTTGTTGCAATTGCTGGAAGTCGTATGCTGTCTAGATTTGCCATAGCTTTCCTCCCCAGGAGCAAGCGTCTTTTAATTTCTTGGCTGCAGTCCCCATCTGAGGTGATCTTGGAGCCCAGAAAAATAAAATCTGTCACTACCTCCATTTCTTCCCCATCTATTTGCCAGGAATTGAGAGGGCCGGATGCCATGATTTGGTTTTCTTAATGTTGAGTTTCAAGCCAACTTTTGCACTCTCCTTCTTCACCCGCATCAAGAGGCTCTTTAGTTCCTCTTCACTTTCTGCCATGAGAGTGGTATCATCTGCATATCTTAGGTTGTTGATATTTCTCCTGGCAATCTTAATTCCAACTTTTGTTTCATCTAGCCCTGCTTTTCTCATGATGTGCTCTGCATATAAGTTAAATAGGCAGGGCGACAGTATACAGCCTTGCCGGACTCCTTTTCCAATTTTGAACCAATCAGTGGTTCCGTGTCCAGTTGCTTCTTGACCCGCATATAGGTTTCTCAAGAGACAAATAAGATGGTCTGGTATTCCCATCTCTTTAAGAACGTGCCACAATTTGTTGTGATCCACACAATCAAAGGCTTTAGCATAGTCAATGAAGCAGATAGAGGGAATTAGAAGGAACTAAAGATTACAATTAAAAGAAAAGAATAGCCTTCCTAAATCTGATGACTTTCACCTATGTTGAATGTCAGTATTACAGCCAATTTGGATTTTCACTTTAAAAAGTGTTTTGCAGAACTATACAAAGAGATAAAATAAATGCAGACAACTTTATTCATATTACTGACCATGTTTGAGATATATATTAAGCTATGGGACTTATAAATATTTGAGAGCCAGTTGGGTGTAGCGGCTAAAGCATCAGCTGGAAACTAAGAGACCATGAATTTTATTCCCAGCTCAAATAGAAAGCCATCTGGGTGACCTTGGGCCAGTCACTTTTTCTCAGTCCTAGAAAGGAAGCAATGGCAAATCCCTTCTAAAAAATCTTGCCAAGAAAACTGCAGAGACTTTTCCCTGCAGTCTCCAAGAATCGAGCATGATTTAATGGAAGGGGAAAAAATTGTAAAACAATTGCACGAACACATAATTGCATAATTACTCTGCTGTCTGGGAATGAGTACTGTAATTCTGCATAGTTTAGAGCAGAGGTTCCCAAACTTTTGGGCACCAGGGACCAGTTCCGTGGAGAGAGGTTTTTCCGCGGACTGGAGGGGGCATAGTTTTGTGTGCTGCCTGCATCTCATGGATGGAGCTTTGCTTGTTTGTGTGGACTGATTGCTGGCATGCCGTGATCCGGTACTGGTCCACGGACTGGGGGTTGGGGACCCCTGGTTTAGAAGAATCCAGATTGGATACCATTGTGTGATAGCAGAAATAACAGTGTGGAACAATGCTCACACATTGTCCTAATGTATATAAATTTGTTTTTAACTTAGTCTGTTATGTATGTGTATTCAGTAATGATATATAAAATATGGCTTATGAATTGGCATTTTGTTTGTAGCAGCCATCTGGGGTTTTTAGTATCTGAAGTTACTGCAATATGTGAACCATAGATTGAACAATCAGTTCTAAACTCTGAGAGATGTCATTTGTTTTTATAAGGTGTAGAAATGGGAATTTCTGCCAAATGTAGTATTGTCCCATCATCAGTGAAATTAAAAAAAAAGTTGGACATGATAATTTGATTTATTTTGGTACAATGGGAACTTTTAAAGACACAGTACACAGCTGCTGTTCCCATAGACCAGTGTTTCTCAACCTTGACAATTTTAAGGCATGTGGACTTCAACTCCCAGAATTCCACAGCCAGCATTGCTGGCTGTGGAATTCTGGGAGTTGAAGTCCACATGCCTTAAAATTGTCAAGGTTGAGAAACACTGCCATAGACCATGCTTCACTTACACAATCATTCCTCAACAATGACAGTTTACCACTGATTTTCATAGTGTTTGCCTTCAAGTCATGCCCAATCCATGAGTGGATAGGCTTAAGTCATTTTTAATCTTTATTTCTAGTAAAATATTGTTTCCCCTCTTATTCTGACATTATCCAACAGCAGTTCATGGTGTGCAACGTCTATTATGCTTTCTTACCTTAGAGCAGGGGTAGGCAACCTCGGCTCCTTTATGACTCGTGGCTGGCTCAGGAATTCTGGGAGTTGAAGTCCATGAGTCATAAAAGAACCGAGGTTGCCTACACCTGCCTTAGAGGAAAGTCGGATCGCCAATACCAGAAATGATCAGAGAAGCAAGGCTTATCAAGAGTTTCAGGTGATGCACACATGCCCCTCCCCTGTAGTTCAACTGATGGCGCAGTGGTTAAGTGCAGTATTGCAGGCAAACTCCTCCCCACAGCCTGGAGTTCGATCCTGATAGGGATCTATGGGGTGGTATATAAGTCTAAATCAGCGGTTCTCAACCTGTGGGTTGTGACCCCATTTGGGGTCGAACGACCATTTCATGGGGGTCGCCAAAAAATGCAGTCCGCCATTTTTCCCCCCTTTTCCTTAGCTGTGCTACTCCCTTTTATTATATTGGCTTTTGAAAGCCAATAGAATAGACTCTCTTGAATAGAGTCTAATTCTATTGGCTTTCAAAAGCCAATAGGAATTGTCCAGGCTGTCTCTGCCCTGCTGAACCTGCCAAAAGTCCCATTCTGCAAACGGTGCTGCAAGTTGTCTGCAGCGAAGGCGAGCTGTCTGGAAGTTTCCACCCCTCCCTGCTTAGCAACTACTAAAAATGTAAGTAAAAGAGGCCAGCGGTGGGAGGTAGGAGGCCGGCGGGCGCAGGGAGGGTTGTTGGCGTGTGTGGGGCCCGGTGGGTGCCTTACCTCCCTTGGGCTGGGCCAGCTGGTGGCCCAGCCGGTGGTCGCCCTGTGCCGTCGCTGCCTCTTGCCAGCTACGCCTCAGCCGGCGCAGGGGGCAGCACCACGCATGCGCGGTGCTCCCGGGCAGGGAAAGTCCTGGACTTACAACCAGTTGGGTAGTCCTCGACTTACGACCGGTTGGGGTCGTGGCATTAAAAAGGTTGAGAACCACTGGTCGAAATGCTATTGCTATTGCTATTCATAATCAGCTTCTTCTGCCACAAACTGTTGTTTACTCCCTAAGCAGCTGGACATGGCTGTTTCAATCACTTCCCCACTTCTTCTGTGTGTTGCTACTTCTATTTGACCAAAGGGAAGTTTCATGGTATTTTTCAACATTTGCAGAAGTTTGGTGGATGAGAGGATTGTTATTGCATCAGATATTGAGCAGACTTGAACCACGCTGCCAGAGTAGCCAGTATTGCAGGAAGTTTTTTTTTTGTTTTTGTTTTTAATTTGCCTTACTAATGTTTTCTGCTAGGGATGTGCTGAAGACAGAAGGCAGCACAGCTAGAAGATTTATCTAGTTGCTTTGTAGATCACCTACGGCCCAGCACATTCAGGTAATGCCATTTGGCCGTAAGTCAGAACAGATGCAATGGAGGCAGGATAGAGGCATGTCAGGTTTTGTGGTTTTCTCCAGACTTGGATATGAATTTTGGGGGGAAAGCCCATTATGTGCAATCCCAGGTTACTGAGCTTGGAACGGAGCTGACAGGAGATAGTGACAGTTTGGGAATATTTTAGCAGGGTTGAAAATGATGCCTCTTTCAATGTTATGTTTTTTTAAAAGCTGGAGGGATATTGATTAAGGACTTTCCATACGGTCACTCTTTCCACCCTTGGAAACAGTTTAAAAGTTATTTTTGCCTATTTGAAAATGCTAGGAATAGGATCCAAATATAATTACCCTGTTGCTGTAGATTTTGTTGCAGGAAACTAACTTTGCACCCTTTCCATACCAAAGAAATAAGAGGGGAAGGGGTGTGAGGGGAGCTCCAAGCAGCCTAAGGCTTTGAACGCAGTTTGGTAATTCTGGAACTCCTGAATTTGGATTCTTGACTAACTAACCAAAGAGAGAAGCAACCTAGAACTAAGGAGAAAATTTCCTGACAGTTAGAACAATTAATAATTGGAACAACCTGCCTCCAGAAGTGGTGAATGCTCCAACACTGGAAGTTTTTAAGAAGAGACTGGACATCCATTTGTCTGAAATGGTATAGGGTTTCCTGCCTGAGCAGGGGGTTGGACTAGATGACCTCCAATGCCCTTCCAACTTTAGTATTATTCTTATTGTTATTGTTACGTGGCAAGTCTCCTTTGAACTAAGCACTTGGTGACTTCATGGACAGGCCTTGTGGGGCTTTTTTGGCAACAATATAGATGAAGTTTGTCATGGGCTGTCTCTGGGATGTTTTTCTATTTCCCAACTAATCCTATAGTTCTAGAATTTTTTTGGTGGGTAATACTAAAGAGGCCAACTGTTTAGCTTCTGACTCCAGATATGATATGATAGGATCCTTTTTGGCTACGATCCTGTATGTGATATAACTGGTACTTCCATAAACATGACCCCCTCCAAACCCAAAACTTTTGTGAATTCCATGGGCCTTCTTACTTCTGAGAAAGAATCTCTAGGACTGCTTCAGAAAAAAGAAATGGGAAGGGAGCCAGGTTCTGTATTGTTAAAGTGTTGGAGAAGGGATGAAAGATCCAAGTTAACTTTATCGTATTCTCAGCCCAGGGACAGTCACACTCTCTTTGATAGCCTAACCTGCCTGACAGGTTGCTGTTGTATAGAAACAACACAAGGGAGGAAGGAGCAATTGAGCTCCTGTACAAAAGACTAGGTAGAAATCTAACAAGAAAAATGGCAGGTGGGAAATAACCACAAGGGATTTCTTATGAAAAGGGGTACCTTCTTCTGAACTGAATATCAGTATAGAATGTGACCCCTCTTGTTATATTCTATGTTATAATTAAATAGTTTGAATCAGAATTTTGGAAAAAACAAGCGAGGTGGTTGAGTCCTGAAGATGCAAACTTTACGGTGTTCTAATGGAATCTTTCTCCCTTATCTGTGTTCCAAATGTTAGAGATGAACACCTGGAATCTATAATTCAGTTGTTGAATTAAAATTGAATAAATTATGAAGAATAATTCATTAAAAATGAAAGCAAATATCTTTATACTTTGTAAGGAACTTGTATACAAAGAGGCACAGATTAAAATAAAAAGCCAATCGCAACAGCGTCTGCAGTAAATTTTTTTTTAAAAAAATCATGATTTATTTAACAAATCTATACAGTTGCTCATCTCATATATGACACTTTGGGTGATTAACGGTTAGCTACAGAATAAAAACAACCAAACTAAACTAACATGAATAAAATAAAATAACATAACAGTAGAGAACACCCCTGATATCCCATATTTAATGCAACCATGACCAAGAAATGGGCTCACCCATAATATCTGAGCTCCATCTTGATGGCAAACCCAAGTTTTCAATGTCTGATGAAAGACCAGCAGAGTTGGAACAACCCTAATCTTAAGGGGAGGGGAGTCGTTTCCAGAGCGAGGGCATCAAAGCAAAAAAGGTGCACTTCATCTGGGTCCTGTCAGATGGTGATCTCTCATGGATGGGATCTAACAGGATAGGTAGACACCGGTTGAGAGAAACAGTCCCATAGGTATCCCAGCTCCAAGCCATGAAGAGTTTTACATCTAACTACTAGTGTCTTGAATTACATTTGGAAGCACATTAGTGGAGCTGAAGTGAATGACCGCATCCATAATTGCCCATGCAGCCAATAATAAACAGATGATGACTTCAACCACACAACTGAAGTCCTGCTCATGTCAGGTGTGAAGAATCTGGACCATACATTAAGTCACACTTAAGAAGATTTATTGCTCTAGTCTATACATAAGACTCTAGTCAACTAATGTTCAACACTAAATTGATGGTAGATAAGAGTCAACGGAATTCAAGAGGAGTTGGATCTAAACCATTTGATGCAATGTAACAATTCTAGGCTGATGACTTGCTTAACTCCATCCCCTGGCTCTGCGTGTTCTTCTCCTACAATTTCCTTTTTACATGTCACATCACACATTAAAAAGAGTGAGGGTTTTCCCCTCACTGTGGACATCCAGGACTACAGAATGTCGTTTTAATGTAATGGAAGGTAGCTTTTTTCATCATTATGCTTTTCGAAGAATATATCAAGAAGTATATCTAAGAATCATTGAAAGCATTCATAATTATCCTCTTTGGAGATAATTATAATTTGTACTAAAGTGAATGCAACCTGAAGTTTTAATTTATGAGTAGCATTTCATGTCCTTCACTTAAGGAGCAAAGATAAGCCTGTTTTGATAAGATGGCTACAGCTCCAGTGGTGTTTGCTAAAAAGAGACCTGGCTTTTTCAGTCATGGAATGTGAATTCTAAAAAGCCCATTTTTTTTTGCTATATTTTTTAGTCCTATAATGTCAGATTACACTCAGGGGAAAAATGAATGTTAATTTGGAATAAAGGCATCTTTTCTGTGATGCCACATAGTATGCCTACTTTAAATGGGAAGGTCTTGTATTTTCAGCCTGGTGGTGTGGCAATGAGAAATGAAATTCTTCTAATAGACTTGCTATTGTAATAGGAAATTACATGAGTTAAGAAACAAGTCATGTTTCCTGATAAAACAGAAGTATAAAAGATAAACAGTGCCTCATTACCAAGTGAAAGGCACTACTGCTGATAAAGTTTCTGTTTTAGTTCTATTTTTTTCTCAAAGAAAAGAGAGACTTTGATGAATTATCCCCCCCCCTTTTTTTTTTTACTTTATTTGGCTTTGAGATATCTTCGTGGCTTTTCTGGTCGACACTGAAAAAGGAGACCATCAGGAGACCCCAGGACATAGACTACATCCAGAAGTTAAACAGCCTTTTTGAAGCTACTAAATCCTGCTTTTGAAAGATTTTGAAGGGCCAGAGGTAATGGGCAGAAACAATAATCTTGAGGATGAAGAACCACAACCATGATAAAGATCAGATAAAAGAAATCTGAGTCCTGGGAAGAAGTGTAATTTGAGAAAGCTCCTGAGACACAACCCACCGTAGTTCTCATTAAGATAAGGGAGGGAAAGTTACACCATTCTGTTAGTATAATCTTATAATTAGTTTGTGTGTCTGGTTTCCAAGTTTGGTCTAACTGTAGAGTCACATTTGCTTTCATTACAATTAATAACACACACAAGTACATTGTGTTTTTGTTATTATTGTATTCTTGTCATTGTGATTCTAATAATGTACTGCTGATTGATTTAACATTTTTTTAAAAAATGACAAAATAGCTTGGACACCTTATAGATAGAGGGAAGCAACTCCCCATTACTGTATTTCCAAAGAATCAAAGACATGTCAATAAATGAAGATCAAATCATAGTTTTATTTGATGTCACAGCACTTTGCATATCCATAGATCCAAAATTAGTCAAAGAACCCATGACAGCAGTACTAGCACTGATGATGTTATGTAGTCTGGTAATGAAATGTCTTCAAGGAAACACCAATTTCAGAGAGTACCAAGGACCCCAAAGTTATCTTAATATCTGTATACCACTGAGATTCCATTATGATTGAGGCAGTATAAATTGGCTAAGCAAGCAAACAATTTTGCTATGGAAGAAGGCAATAGCAAACTAGTCCTGTATTGCTGCCAAGCAAACAACATGGATGAAGTTGTTGTAATCACTAGGACGTGGGTTAGTTTGATGGAGTTTCCACTATTCCAAATGTATATTTCATTGTCAACAGGCCTATTACTCAAGTTATTGAGTTCAAATATCTTATTGCCGTTAAGAAAAAATTGGGAACTTGGCTCTATGTTGTCCTTTCTTTGAGTTTTGGCTTAGCCTGTTTTATGAAATCAATCATTGTAGTTTATGGCTTAGGATGTTATGTGAACTGAAGCCATAGTGTTTTCTCAGTAGTTCGTGTTGAATAACAATGACATGATGAAATAAAATGAGTTCAAATGTGCCCATCAGTAATTTGCAGTAGTTCTCAGGGTTTCAGATGGGACTTCAAGATTCAACTAAAAAATGAATCTATTTTTCATGTATATATCTGCCTGTCTATATCTATCATGTCTGTATCCAATAATTATGATTCTTTTCAGTATCAGTTTTGGTACTATAAATTAAAAAATAGAATGGATCTTATCTGGAAATCATATCATAGATCCAGAAAAAAAAAGTGACCAGCTGATTTAATTTACTCAGTTCAATCATTGATCTAGACTCATTTTCTTTAATCAGTACTTTTTTTTTTACTAAATGTCATCCCTAACATAGCTCAAAGTAAGCAAAGCCATTGAATTTAGTGAAATGTCTGACAAACATTTAACTGTACCGTTATATATGATGTAAACATTTCAAAATTATTCTGGAGAAGTGTCAAAAATGAGGTGACATATGATTTTCTATTGTATTAAGTTAGCTCTAAATTTTTCCAGCTCTTGAGGGCTGCAAAACAATATGACTGTCAAATATAATTTGGCATTTCATCTCTTCATACAAAATGAAGTACTGCCTTCTTGGTAAAAGACAACTGCTAAAAAGATCCATTTTCTGAAGAAATTGTCAACATATTTTATTTGGCTTAGATTTTAGAGAATGTATTTTGTTCTTCGTACACTCTTCCAACCTGTCAAATCTTGTTCTGAAACATAAAAGCTTTGGTTGGTTTCTCCTCCTACTTCACTCTGAGTTCATTTCTCCTTCTCCACTTTTCAACTGCAAATCCTCACATCTGATATCCTAAGAATTGCTCCTTAAATCCTCCTTTACTGGGGAAACCACAAATCATTTGGTCTTCTAAAACCACTAATTAAATAACAGCTGCCTCCTTGTATGTCACTCAGAAATAACAATTTGCCTTTCATTTATCGTACTGAAAATCAGGGCTTTAGTTGTAGAAGTTCTTGGAGATTGAAAAATTGTGCCATAAAATAGTGGAAACCAGTCTTTTTTATGCTCCTATTACAGAAATAGTCAATATTTTATATACTACTACAACTACATTCATGTAGGAGGCACCTACCAAGGTGCTTCCAGGTTGAAAGAATTAGCCAAGGACATCACCATTGCCCAGAGGATGCCTGAGTGGGTCCTTTCATGTCCCTCATATCCCCCCCCGAAGTGGTACCTATTTATCTACTTGCATTTGCATGCTTTCAAACTGCTAGGTGGGCAAGAGCTGGGACAAATTGACGAGTCCTCATTCCATTACACTGCTCACTTTTGGATTTTGCACTGCTGAGCTGTCAATCTCTCTTTTTTTTTTTTTAATTGAATTTTTTTCAAAAATTTTACAAATAAACATCCACCCCCCCTCCCAAACCACCCCACCCTCCCCCCCCGACTTCCCAGAACTGAATATAGGATTATTTAACAAATTTTAAAAAATAACGTATACAATTTATAAGATAATTAATAATAATAATAAAAATCATAATAATAATATATATAATAATAATATACGTAAAAAAAAGGAAAAAGAAAAAAGGGAAAAAGAAAAGAGAGAGAGAAAGAAAAAAGAAAGAGGTAGGCGAAAAATAAAACATATATAGAAAAGTATATAAATAATAATACAGAAGAAGAAAGAAAAAAAAAACAATCATTACAAGTTATAAAAAGGCTAAATAATATTTTTCCATGTCTAAATTATGTTGTATAAAATTTATCCATTTTTCCCATACCGCAAAAAATTTCTCTTGAGATTGCTCCTTTAAAAAAGCCGAAATCTTTGCCATTTCTGCCAAATACGAAACTTTATAAAACCACTCTTGTAAAATAGGCAAGGATTCCTTCTTCCAATATTGTCCTATTAACAGCCTAGCGGCTGTAATCAAATTTAGCATCAATATAACCTCCCTAGCATCACAATCAGTAACAATACCTAATAAAAATAATTGCGGAGTAAATTTTACCCTCCTTCTAAAAATTCTCTGAATATTCCACCATATCTTAATCCAAAAAGCTTTTATATGCTTACACGTCCACCAGATATGATAATAAGTAGCATCCAAGTGTCCACATCTCCAGCATTTCGGCTGTAAATTAGAGTACATAATGGACATTTTCTTTGGATCAAGGTGCCATCTATAAAACATCTTATAAAAATTCTCTCTTAAATTTTGCGCTTGTGTGAATTTAACATTTCTTGTCCAAATAAGTTCCCAAGTATCCATTGAAATCGATTCACCAATATTCTGTGCCCATTTAATCATACAATCTTTAACTAATTCAGATTCTGAATCCAATTCCACTAAAACCCCATAAACTCTCTTAATATGGGTTGGCCTTTGATCTCTTACTTGTTTTAGGAGAGTTTCATCTTCTCTAAGCCAGCCCATTTTACAATCCATCTTCCATCTGTCCACTATTTGTCTATATTGGAACCATGAATAAGTTAGATTTTCATGTATTAGTTCTTCCAAAGATTTTAACTGCCAGTCTTGGCCATCCCATCTAAGTAACTGTGCATAAGAAACCATATCCATATTAACCCCTTTCCTTATACCTTCTATGGCATGCCGAGGTATAGCCCATAATGGTATTTTAAAATCAAATTTATAATACTTCCTCCACACTCTAAGCAAAGAGATTCTTATAATATGAGACTTAAAAACCCAATCCACTTTTTTATTAAATATTAAATAGGCATGCCATCCAAAAAGTAAATCCCAACCTTCCAAATGAAGTATTTCTATATTTGTTAAATTCACCCAATCGCTGATCAATGTTAGTACTACAGCATCATAATACAATTTCATATTTGGTACCTTGAGTCCACCTCTCTCACGAAAATCTTGCATTATTTTAAGTTTCACCCTTGGTTTTTTCCCTGCCCAAACAAATTTATTAATACCTTTTTGCCATTCATCTAAATTACGATCACTCTTTAAAATAGGTAACATTTGAAACAGAAAAATAAACTTTGGCAGGACATTCATTTTAATAACTGCAATTCTACCCATAAGGGATAACTGTAAATTGTTCCAATTTTTTAAATCCTTCTGTATCTCCGTCCACAACTTTTCATAATTATTTTTATACAGTTTTGCATTGGAAGCAGATAATGTAACCCCCAAATATTTTACCTTATCAACAATTTCAAAGTCTGTTAACTTAACTAAAACCTGTTTATCACCATTAGTCATATTTTTAGCTAATATTTTGGTCTTGTTATTATTAATTTTAAAACCAGAAACACGTCCATATTGTTGGATCAATTGTAATAATTTTACCACCGAACAAATAGGTTGAGACAAAGTAACAACCAAGTCATCTGCAAAGGCTCTTAATTTATATTCTTTTTTATTAATTTCTATTCCTTTTATTTCTTGAGACTCCCGAATTTTAATCAACAATATTTCCAATGTTAAAACAAACAATAACGGGGATAACGGGCATCCCTGTCTTGTACCTTTTTCTATTACAAAAGCCTCTGACAAACCCCCATTTACAATAAGTTGAGCAGTCTGTTTTTGATATATATTAGATAGTACTTGTAATATATTTTGTCCAAAATTCATCTCCTTAATTAAACATAACATAAACTGCCAGTTCACTTGGTCAAAGGCTTTTTCAGCATCCAAAAATATCAAGCCTGCAGAGACTTGGTTATTCTTTTCTAAATACTCTAATAAGTTAATAATTTGTCTAACATTATTTTTCATATACCTTCCAGTTATAAAACCCGATTGATCCTTATGTATAATCTGCTGCAAAATCCCCATAAACCTATTAGCTAAAATTTTTGCAAAAATTTTATAATCCACATTTAAAAGAGATATAGGCCTATAATTTTTAGGCAATGTAAGATCTTGATTGTCTTTTGGAATCAGTGATATAAATGCATTACGCCAAGATGGAGGGATCTCTAACCCCTGTAATAAGTTATTAAACAATTCACACAACGGTTGAGTCATCTCTTCTACTAGAGTTTTATAATAAATAGATGTCAACCCATCCGTACCCGGCGCTTTGCCCAATTTCAATTGTTTAATAGCTGTAACAATTTCTTCCTTAGTAATTAAACCATTAATCTCTTTTTCCTGATCTTCTGTTAATTTAGGAAAATTAACTTTACCTAAATAATTGTTTATATCTGTAGTTTGAATATTAGTACTCTTGTATAATTTTTGGTAGTATTCTAAAAAAGATTTCTTAATCAATTCTTTCTGATAAACCAATTTACCATTATAATTTATTTTATCTATATTCCTCTGTTTCTGTTTCTTTCTTAACTGATAAGCCAACCATCTCCCTGGTTTATTAGCATTACAAAATGTATTTTGTTTCATAAATAGTAAATTGGTTGCAGCTTGATCAGCCATCAACATGTTAAATTGTGTTTTTAACAGTTTTATAGCTCCTTTCACCTTTTCATCTAAAGGATTTGAAATTAGGAGTTTCTCTTTTAATTTAATCTCCTCTTCTAGATCTTTACGTTTCTGAATCTGTTTCTGTCTATGCAAGTTATTCATTTTTATCAAAATACCACGCATAAAAGCTTTACTTGCATCCCACACCATTGACATTGATGTTCCCTTATTCATATTTAAAGCAAAATATTCCTTTAAACATTCCTTTAGTTTATGGACATTTTTTTCTTGTTTAAATAAATTCTCATTCACCCTCCAGGATCTCCTGTCTTCTTTCTCAGCAAACAGTTCCATCCAAACTGGACTATGATCAGACAATGTCCTAGGAAAAATTTTTACATTCTTCACCCTGTTGTATAAATCTGTTGTAATCAAAAAAAAATCAATTCTTGAGAAAGATTGGTGTCTATCTGAGAAGAAGGTAAAGTCCCTTTCTTCCTGGTTACGTTCACGCCAATAGTCTCTCAATTCCCAATCTTCTTTCATGTCAAAGAAGGCTTTAGGTAGCTTAGCCTGTTTAAAAAAAGTAGAAGAGCCTTTTTTATCCTTTTGTATATCTAAGACACCATTCCAGTCTCCCATTAAAATCACAGATCTATAGTCCAACAAGGTTATTTTCTGATGTAGCAACCTGTAGAATTGCTCCTGTTGCTGGTTTGGTGCATACAGCCCCACGATAAGAATTTTCTTGCCATATAAACCAAGTTCAAGCATAACATATCTTCCATGAGGATCTGATTCTAACAGGATAGCAGATAAATTCTTCTTAACATAGATTACCACACCCCCTTTTTTCCCAGGGGCGGGAGATACAAAATGAGATCCCAAACGAGGATTGTTTAAATATTTTTGGTCTTTAGATGTAATATGAGTTTCTTGCAAACAGATAATATCATTGTTGTGTTGCTTTAAATAATGGTAGATTTTTTTTCTCTTTTGAGGAATATTTAATCCATTAACATTCCAGGTCAGGAGCTTTGCCATCTCCCTTGGCCTTGAGCCTGGAGAAGATCCCCTCAAATTCTGCTACTGAAGAGTATGTTGCAGAGCTTTTGGGTCTTGCTCCTCCCACCGGCATTGAGACAATTTGCTGAGTAGATTCTTTAATTTCTTTTTCTTTTTTCTGTTGTTCTTTTTCTTTGCGTTTATGTGCTGCACGGGTCATTCTCTGTTCTTTAACCTCTGCTTGGGACATCCATACCACCTGTCCAGCAGTCATCACACCTGTACCTTCAGGTTTCTGTTCCATCTCTTTATCACTCAAGACTTTGTGCATCATGGGCAGAGGTGAGCCTGCACCCAGGACCGTTTTGTAAAAATCCTTAGCTTTAGCAACTGTATTAAGTCTGTAACGTGTCCCCGCATGGCTCAGGACAATACCCATCGGAATCTCCCATCTAAATGGCATCAGTCTTGCTTTAAGTTCATTTGCTAAAAAAGCAAAATCTTTTCTGCTTCTTAAAATTTTAGGTGGAATTTCCTTTAATATAATAATATCTTGGGCAGCAATCTGGAATCTTTTGTTGTAGAAAATTTGCAAAATCTGGTTTCGCAAAGACTTCTTAGCAAAATATATCACCACATCTCTAGGCAGATTCTTCTGTTTTGCAATCCAAGAATTAACTCTATAAATTCTTTCCACTTCCCCACGTAACTCATCTTTATCTATGTTCAAAATAACAGCCAAGTCATTAATCACCATTTCCATCAAGTCTTGGGTTTTATCTTCTTTCAGGCCTCTTATTCTCAAAGCATATTCCATCTGTCTATACTGGAACATAAGAATATCATCTTGTGAAGCTTCCACTTTTTTCTCCATATCTTGGAATTTATAATCCAAAAGTTCTACTGTTTCTTCAATTTCCTCCACTCTAGAGTCCAGCTTCACGACCACTGAGGCCACTCCAGATAAAGCTAAAAGTATATCATCCCTCAAAATAGTATTATTCTGTTCTAAAAGTTCCTTCATCTCTTGCTTCATTTCTTCCTTACTTTCAGATTTATTCTGTTCCAACAATTGCTTCATTTCCTCCCTAAACTGTGACACAGCATTTACCATTATTTCTTTAATGTCTTGTGCTGATGTACCAGATGGGGGAGGTGAAGGTGGAGTAGTTTTAGGTTGCTGCACTGAGGGTATTATTTTAAGTTGTTGTTGCCCAGTAGAAATAACAGGAGAAGAGATTACCTTAGGAGCTGTAGTGGCTGGTTGTCGTTTTGAAGCCATTTTAATTTATCTTCCTTTCTTCATAAAAATACCAGTAAAAAATAAAAAATCCAAAAGATTAAAAATAAAATAAAATAGAATAAAATAGAATCAATTTAGAAAACTCCCAGAAGATAAAAAAAAACTTAAAAAAGAAAACAGTATTAAGCAATAATTCAGCCAGTCCGTCTTTCAAAAGAAAAACTTTCAAAACGCCATTTTACTTTCACTCTCACTTTTCCGCCCGCGAGAAAAAAAAAGAAAGCTCAAAAAATAAAAAAAAATCAGCACATACTAAATAAACTAAGTAAACTAAAAAAAAATAAAATAAAGCTAAACTATAAATAAAGTCCTTTAAACAGTTCTGTCCGGTTTAAAATTACTCACGGTTACTTTAAATACGGAGATGGTAGCGGCGTTTCGCTTTGTTTCCGAAGAAACAAAGACAGCTGAGAGGCGGAGAAGGCAATGAACTCCGAGGGAGCACTCTTTCTACCCCCCTAAAATAAAAATCCAGGGAAGGTTAAGAGGTTCTACCTCTATTCATGCGATCTCTACCCCTTCCCGTCGCCCGGGAAGAGGATTGCGAGCCGCGGGCCAGCTGATGAACGCTGTGCTCCGCGGATCTAACACCATCTCAGGAGGACGGCTACAAAGTAGCCGCCATCTCCACCGCCTTAACCACCGGAAGTCTCTTGATGGTATTTTGACTCAGCATCCTAACCACCTGAGCCACCATGGCTTCTTTAATATTTTATATTATAGAATGTAAAATAAAAGTATTTGGGAATCTAACTTCTTGCTCAGTGCAGAAACTAAATTACCTGAGCCACTAAGCATGCCCAGTTTGTATCATTTGTTTAAAGCTTTGTTTAAAAGATGACCCTCATTTTAGAATTTTCCTTTTTTGGTTTTATTTCTGCAAACTATGTGCCTCTGATGTCTCATGGAAGGTGCCTCTTCAGTTACAGCAAAATATACATTTGGTGATTGTATTTGTAATCAGGGGCTGCCTATGTAGGCAAGTGTTTGTGCCTGTTTCATCTTACAATTCTATTCATTTCAGCCTGTAGCAGATTAAAATAGAACCCTTGAGGATGATCTCTCTGTACTATGCTGCATAATATTGTGTGGTGCTATTTACCTTGAGTGTCTATGGAGTGTCTATTCATCTTGAGCTGTGTTGTATCCAGCTTGCCCAGAACAGACAAATGCTGGTAAAGGTTTGGCCATGATTGGTTCGAAATTGTTTATAGAATGTTATGCTCTCCATCTGCAGATTATTTCTCCTGCTATTTGAGGTAAAATTATGACGTCAACAGCTAGCAATTTCCAAAGTCCTCTACAGAAAGAAGATAAAAGCTATAGTTTCCTCCTCCCTACCCTAGGATCCATCTCTTTGTCTGCTGTAAACATAACTCAACTCTTCTATAATCAGATTAGTCTGGCTAGCCGCTAGGCAGAAGAGGAGAGGAGAGTGCCTAGCTTTTACAGTTGATTGTTGAAAAGAATAGAAAGAAAAGGAATAAAGAAAAATCTTTAGACAAGTAAAAGAGTGCTTTCCATCCAGCATGGTGAATTAATTTAGTGGAACAATTTAGAGTTCTCAACTTGTGGGTCGGGACCCCATTTGGGGTCAAATGACCATTTCACGGGGGTCACCAAACAACGCAGTCCGCCATTTTTTCCCCCTTTTCCTTAGCTGTGCTACTCCCTTTTATTTTATTGGCTTTCGAAAGCCAATAGAATAGACACTCTTGAATAGAGTCTAATTCTATTGGCTTTCAAAAGCCAATAGGAATTGTCCAGGCTGTCTCTGCCCTGCTGAGCCTGCCAAAAGTCCCATTCTGCAAACGGTGTTGCACCAGTTGAGTAGTCCTCGACTTACGACTGGTTGGGGGTTGCGGCATTAAAAAGGTTGAGAACCACTGTAGTAGAGGAAAGAGAAGAATGTGGGAAGGTCAGGATAAGGTCAAGCTTATTATTATTTGTTAACAATAACAATTTATTGAAATTCATGTAATAGGGCTGCTGTTCAAGGAGGGAGGAACTTGGAAACACCAGCATGGGGAATTCTGGGAGCTGAAGTTCACACATCCTAAAGTTGCCAAGTTATTGGACAAATTACATTAAATGTTCAAATGGATGCCCTTTGGGCCCTGACTTTCTCTATGGTGAAGGATGGTCATTGGGTAACAGTCTTGCCTTTTACACTGAAGTCCTATATTAAAACTCCTTATCTCCAGATAATATATTATTAAGTCATGAGAAAGAACATTGCTTGAGTTTAAAAGCAGGTGTTGCTACTCAGGCCTTATCCCTGGCAAGATGGGCGGTATACAAGTTTAATAAATAAATAAATAATAAATTGCCACTTGTACTTAGCAGTGACACAAACAGACCCTGGCACCATCTCTTTTCAGCTGAGTTCCCATTATAGGCCTTTATTTCATCCCAGCCCATGAATGAAATAGATTTAAACCATCCTTAGCTATGCTTGTAATAAGGTACAGATAATCTTTGACTTACAACAATTTGTTTAGTGAACTTTTGAAGTTACAATGGCACTGAAAAAACTGACCAATGACCGGTTCTCAGACCTGCTCTCGTTGCAGCATCCCCATGGGCCTGTCACCAAAATGCTCTGGCAACTGGTTCATATTTATGACATTTGCAGGGATCATGGGATTGCTTTTGGCAACCTTCTGACAGTCAATGGGGAAGCCAGATTCATTAACAACTGTGTTAGTAACTTAACAACTGCAGTGATTCACTTAGCAACTATGGCAAGGAAGGTCATAAAATGGGGCAAAACTCACTTAACAAATGCCTTGATTGTGGCATTTATTGCATATTAACAATGGGCTTGATTGTGGTCGTAAGTTGAGGACTGCCTGTAGCCCTTTCCAATTAAGGTAATAGCATGCAGTTGCAAGATGTGTAAAATCTGTTGTGCCTCATTACCTATTACATAAGAGTCAGAATGTCTGTGGAGACTCTCAGTCATCCAGGTCATAGTTATCCCAAAAGTGCTTTTTCAAGAGGCAGCCGGACTTTCTTGCTTTTCTTTGAAGACATTTCGCTTCTCATCCAAGAAGCTTCTTCAGCTCTGACTTCCCCACCATCCAATCAGAGCTGAAGAAGCTTCTTGGATGAGAAGCGAAACGTCTTCAAAGAAAAACGAGAAAATCCAGTTGCCTCTTGAAAAAGCACCTTTGGGATGAGAGTCAGAAGTAGATAACCAATCCCAAGTTGGGATCCTTGGTTGTTTTCAGGTTGATGTGAACATGTGGGCACTTTCCCTTCGATCTGTCTTGTCTACTTCTGTTATGCAAGTGCCTCTTTAAAGAGCTGGATCCAGCAGCATTATAACAGTGGGCATTTGGATTGAAACAATAGTAATTTAGCACAGAGGCTCCTTTTACACCCTCTGGCAATCCAGCTGTAGTTGCATATAAACAGTTCCCAACCCTGGCCACCTGTCTCCCGTATAGCTCATGGTGACAGACTGATACTGCCATTTTCTGTCCTCTTGGAATGGTGGATAATTGGCAGCCAAAAATTTTAAATAAGAATGGATCTAATTTGTGCAATGAAACCAAAGTGCTCACTTAGCAGTAATGCCAATGCGGTAACCATACAGCCCTTTTTGATTTTAGGGCAAAGCTGAACAAGTGAAACAGTGAAATGATGCAACCAACCTCCTAGCCCCATTGCTTAACCCATAGTACAGATATTCCTTGGCTTACAACTGTCATTGAGCCCTGAAGTTGTTACAATGGTCAAGGCATCATGTGACTGGACCTGATTTTTTGACATTTTTTGTGGCAGTTGTTAAGTGAATGGAACAATCATTAAGCAGTTGTTAAAGGAATCAATTTTCCCTGATGGATTTTTTTTTTTTTGCCAGAAATCAGACGTAAATGCCAGAAACTATCAAAAAAGTTACAAATCACGGTCATGTGACCATGGGATGCTGCAAATGGCCATAAAGGTGAACCAGTTACCAAGTAATCCAAATGTGATCTTGTGAGCATAGGTGCATGTGCGGCCATCGTAATTTTGAAAAAAGATCATAAGTGGTTTTGGGGCTGAGAGTCCTTCATAACTTCAAATGGCTATTAGGAAACTGCTTGTAAGTTGAGGACTATCTTTTACCCAGAGCAAACTGGAAGTCTATGTTTGATGCCTGTTACTGAAAGGAATGGGAAGAAAATCTTAAATAAGCATTTTGCAATTCATCTATAATTCATCTCAGTTCATAAGTCCACTCTGTTCTTTGTACATTTTGTTGCCCGTTTGGGTCATGACAGAAGGGGGTATATGAGGAGCAGCAAAGGAAGAAAATTAGGCAGAAGTTTGTACATAGACCTATCTCATTCCTGCTGCCAAACTAGTTTGATTAGCATCTTGCTTGTGCTAAATGGCGGGGTTGGGGAAAATAGCAAAACAGGAAAGAAAACCTGTTGCTTCACTTCTCCCATCCTGTACAGTATACTGTGCATGTAATCAAAAAGCACCATTCAGCGGTGCCTCAAGATAATACAATAAAGGCAGGATAGGGATCATCAGTGGATGTAGCAGATTTCACGCTGGTACAATTTTCTGCTGATTCAAAGATGGAGAACATTTTAACTCAGCAGTGGGAAAGGTCTCCATAGTTGATAAGACTGGAGCACACCAGACAGTTCACTGGCATTGGTCTTTTGATGTTTAATCCATAGCAACCTTCTAAGGATTAATCTAATTTTTCTGTCTTTGAAGACATCACATTTTTGTGACCTGAAATTTGGTGACAGCATGGAAATAAGGATAAGAATAAATGTATTTTAGATAAAGATGAATGAGTTTAATATATGTCACTTGCGATAGTGAAACGGGTATAATATAAATTTAAAATATAAATATGTCTAAGTTTACATTAGGTGTAATGTGGGTCTTTTTGTTAAACTTCCAAATATCCCACAAAAGGAAATTCGATTTTTTTTTACAAAGCGCTTGTAACCCACTGATAGATTTCATGGTCAGCTCTGAAGACCAAATTAGAAATTTAGCATGGATTGTAAGTCGCAATTATACTCTATACTTGGCATTTATAAAAATGTTCACTGAACTTGTTTGGCTATGACAGAGGTTGCTTCACAGATTGATAAACAAAAACCTTCACCTTTTTGATTTTCTTTATTCAGTTTCCTCTGGGAGACTATAAGTAATTATCCTATAGGAAGCTTGAAACATCAACAAACATCAACAAACTAACTATGGCCATAAACTGGCTTAGAGATATAACTATGTCAGATATTGGTATGCTCAAGTAAAGTTGCAGAGCAATGAATAATACAAAATGACATTAAACCCTTCTAGTTCTTTTGTCAACATCCAGAACTGTAAGCCAAAAGGAGATGACTAATGCTCCAATTATTTACTGCTATTAAGGTTCAAACTTCTAACACAATCATTTATAATATTGTCCTTGATGAAGAATATCCATGAAAGGCTGCAGTTCTGAATATAGGAAACTGCTTAGCTTACAAAATGAATAAAAATAAAAAATTAAAAGCAATCTGTTTGGGTATTTTATATTTTTGAATTAAAATATTACATTTCTCATTTTAAAGAAAAAAACAGTACTATGTTTACAATAAAATCTCATAAAAATGCTAATTTTTTACGTTCAAATTAGTATAGTTGTTTGAATATGTATTGGGATTGGGAGAACTAAGATTAAATCCCATGAACTTTATTGACAAGTTCCCTTCTGTCATTTGTTTTGGTGCTGTTTATTTCACAAGGTTGGAGCAGGGGTGTCAAACTCAATTTCATTGAAGGCCACATCAGCATTGCAGTTGCCCTCAGGGGGCCGGGTGGGTTTGGCCAGGGCAGGTGCAGCCTACTGGGTGGGCATGGATGGAGTGGGTGTGGCCTACTGGGTAGGTGTGGCCAGCTCTACATCGTTTACGTCAAGGGTGCCTGTGGAGGCCTGGGCAGGAGTGGGATAGATCTGAGGGTCTCTGGCAGAAGACGGTGGGACCGGGGAAAGTGCCAAGGCATGGTCCACTGGAAGAGCCTCACTGTTCCTCTCAGGCCATGCGGGGGGCGGGGTTGTGGAGCTAAGACTGAATTCGTTTCAGCATAGATGGCCACCACAAAATTGTACATTGGCTCCCGGCCAAGGCAGACGGGGCCGTTCCCTCACTGTTTCCAGGATGGCTTCGCGGGCCACATGAAACCACTTCGCAGGCTGCATCCGGCCCCCGGGCCTTGTGTTTGACATGTCTGCCTTAGAGGAAACATGGGATAATAATAATAATAATAATAATAATAATAATAATAATAATAATAATAATAAGCGCTTTGGGTACAATCCCAAAACAATTGGAGCATCACTGGAACACCACTGGCATTGACAAATTTGCCATTAGTCAATTGCAAAAGGCGGCCTTACTAGGAACTGCTTCCATCCTGCAACGATATCTGTAATACCATCAAACATCCACATCTGCCTATCCCAGGTCCTTGGTAAGGACTCAATAAGTAGAAAAAATACCAAATCCAGTATGAACATCTGGCTGACTGTGCGATGATTAATAATAATAATAATAATAATAATAATAATAAAGTTGGAAGGGACCTTGGAGGTCATCTAGTCCAACACTCTGCTCAGGCAAGAAATCCTATACCAGTGGTGGTGAACCTACGACATGCGTGCCAGAGGCAGCACTCAGAGCTCTCTCTGTGGGCACGCGTACCATGCCCCAGAGATGGCAAGGGGCTGGCCCCCGCCTCCCTGGCCCCACCCACCCAAACTGCCATGACCACCGCGGCCATGCCCACCCAGCACTCTGTGATAAATAAGTGGGTTTTGGGTTGCAATTTGGGCACTGGGTCTCTAAATGTTTGCCATCACTGCCCTATATCATTTCAGACAAATGGCTCTCCAGTCTCTTCTTTAAAACTTCCAGTGTTGGCGCATTCTCAACTTCTGGAGGCAGGTTGTTCCATTGATTAATTGTTCTAACTGTCAGAAAAATTCTCCTTAGTTCTAGGTTGCTTCTTTCTTTGGTTAGTTTCCATCCGTTGCTTCTTGTCCTGCCTTCAGGACTCCTTCTTTGTGGCAGCCCTTGAGATATTGGAACACTGCTATCATGTCACCCCTTCTCCTTCTCTTTATTAAACTAAATATACCCAATTCCAGCAACTGTTCCTTATATATTTTAGCCTCCAGTCCCCTGATCATCTTTGTTGCTCTTCTCTGTATTTCTAGAGTCTCAACATCTTTTTTACATCATGGTGACCAAAACTGGATGCATATTCCAAGTGTGGCCTTACCAAGGCATTTTAAAGTGGTATTAACACTTCAAGTGATCTTGATTCTATCCGTCTGTTAATGCAGTCTAGCACTGTGTTGGCTTTTTTTTGCAGCTGCAGCACACTGCTGGCTCATATTTAAGTGATTGTCCACTAGGACGCCGAGATCCTCTCACCGTTACTACTACTAAGCAAGGTAGCCCCTAGACTATACCTGTGCATTTGGTTTTTCTTGCCTAAATGTAGAACCTTACTTTTTTCACCATTGAATTTCATTTTGTTAGATAGCGCCCAATGTTCAAATCTGTTAAGAGCCTTCTATATCTTAAGCCTATCTTCTGGAGTGTTGGCTATTCCTGCCAGCTTGGTGTCATCTGCAGATTTGATGAGTTCCCCACCTACCCCTCATCCAAATCATTGATGAAGATCTTGAAGAGCACTGGGCTCAGAACAGAGCCCTGGGGCACCCCACTACACATTTCCCTCCATTTAGATGCCGTTCCATTGAGGACCACACGCTGAGTACGGCTGGTCAGCCAGATACGAATCCATCTGGTGGTGAGGCTGTCTAACTCACATTTTTCTATCTTATCAAGTAGTAGGTTGTGGTCTACTTTATCAAATGCCTTACTGAAGTCCAAGTAAATTATATCTACAGCATTCCTCTGGTCCACTAATTTTGTCACCTGGCCAAACAATGCAATAAGATTTGCCTGGCGTGATCTGGTTTTGACAAACCCATGTTGGCTTTTGGTAATGACTTTGTTTGCCTTTAGGTGTTCGCTGATTCGTTGTTTGATTATCTTTTCCAGAATCTTCCCAGGTATTGAGGTCAGGCTGATAATCTGTATTTCCTGGATCCATTTTTTCCCTTTTTTGAAGATGAGAACTACTTCAGCTCTTTTCCAGTCCTCTGGTAGTTCCCCAGTGCTCCAGGATCTTTGAAAGATATAGTTCAGTGGTTCTGAGATCACCTCTGCCAGTTCCTTGAGAATCTTGGTGTGAAGTCCATCTGGTCCTGGTGATTTGAACTCATCTAGGCTGTACAGGTGCTCACTTACCATTTTCTTGCCTATCTTGAGTTTCTAATCTGTTTTTTATGGTATTGTTTTTGATAGGTTGGACTGTTTTTTCCCTTTGTAAATATGGATGCAAAAAATGAGTTGAGTAGTTCTGCTTTCTCCCTGTTGCTTGTCACCTTCTTGCCACTTTCTCCCACTTATGGACCAATCATTTTCTTAACTTTTTTCTTGCTTTTTACAAGAAATGTAATAAGCAAAGAAATAAAAAAAGAAATAATGGTTCATTTCATACTGATCAACCATCAACATTCATTTCTTTTCATCTCATGGAAAATAACTCTGGCTGATTTCCAGCTCTTGCTTCTTAAAGCTTAAGTAACAGCAGGCAGTATTTGTGGGGCCCAAGTTAAAAGTTATGTAGTGACACTCATTCTTTTTCTGACACTTCTCTCTTGCTTTCTGTCCTCCAAGCAGTAAAGGAGAGAATTGCTTTTACAGAAGGCCTTTGAGAGTAGATTGAGGATATACATTGTTAGTTTCCTAACCTAATAATTATCAATCCATTGATAATTATCAATCCATTTGAATGGGAATTAGTGAGAACCTACGTGAAGTTGTATTATACTTTTTGTTATTGACTTGGGCATGCCGTAGCAAACAGTATTGTATACTTGTTCTATTTATGGGTCACCCTTTGGATTGTCATAGCAACCAGATGCTATTCACCAGATTCACATGTGGGCCTTTGACAGGAACAGTAGGTTTTAGTACTCCATCTGGTGACTTCTGGTGGCACTGACAACCTCAAGCTCTCGGATCAATGGCAGTTATGGTATTGTAAACTGGAACAGGGTATTCCAGAACAATAGCACATTGGGGAGAGTACAGAATTGAAGGAGCTGTTAAGTACATGGAATCTTATGCAGGGAAGGGAGAAGTTCCATTATGGGATTAGAGGTTTGTGTGAGTGATGTTGACTGTGGCCTAGCATATGGAGATAGTGAACATTTCCAAACCATGTAAAACAAGTTGTGCTTTTTAGGGAATATTCCCACTTCTCCATTAGGTGGTTTTCCTTCCTTCCTTCCTTCCTTCCTTCCTTCCTTCCTTCCTTCCTTCCTTCCTTCCTTCCTTCCTTCCTTCCTTCCTTCTTTCCTTCCTTCCTTCCCTCCCTCCCTCTCTCCCTCCCTCCCTCCCTCCCTCCCTCCCTTCCTTCCTTCCTTCCTTCCCATACACATTCTACATTTCCATATTTCTAATTCATTTGTCTTTCACAACAGCTATTCCATTACACCTAGTCTGAGAACTGATTGGTACCAGGCTAGAATTCTGACACTGAGCAATTGCAGTATAGGATAGCCATTTTACTTGTCTGACTATGGGAAAAAGAATACTAACAGCGGGAGCATTATAAATTACCAAAGGTCTGAAATGCTTCTGTATGTAACTCCAGGATCCATACTTCTTCCCTTAGCAAGGAACACAACTGGCATGGGTTAGAAGGAGGATAACAATCTGTTTTATTTTACCAAAGACATGCCTTTCTGTAAAAAAAATGCATAATTTCTTTAAAGGGCTATTGAAGTCTGGTCAAATCCAGAGATCCTCAGCAAGGAGGATCTGTCCCATCAACAGATAGCTGCTGAAAACTAATTACATAATCACAATCTTTGTCATAATACAAGTCAAACAACAGCATTCAAATGACTACATTCTTATCTGTATTTGCAGCTACCCCTCAGAAATTTCATAGACATTAGAAGATTTTCTTTTCAAATCAATTTCTCTTTTTGTTTGTTTCCTAGATGTTCAATATTATTAGGAGCAGCTAATGAGCTTCTTTCCTGGCACAGATCTTGCAAGTATAGAATTATATTTGATTTTAGTTTGAGGCAAATGTGATATGTTTTTCTGTTATCCATGGATCCGTGTTTTAGTAAGCCTTGGGAAAGACAAATGGATTAATGTTAAAAGCATCGTAAGGCAGTTCAGTTTATTAAGAAGAAAGTGACCATCCTTGTCTCTTACTTGTCATAGCAGAAAGATGCTTTACTAACCATTTTTGAGGGATGTGTCTCATTTCCAGCCCATTCCTGAGGCATCCTAGATTAGTTGTTCCACATTGGAAGTAGTATTTTCCTTCTTCCAACACAAAACCTCTTGTAGAGAAAGCCTAGTGTACTTGGGAATGAAGCTGCTGAGAATGTGGTTAGAGACAGTGTCTGTGGTGATTCTCAGTCATCCAGGTCATATTGTCTCAAATGTGCTTTTTTCTTCAAAAGGCAACTGGACTTTTTTTTTCTTTGAGGAAGAAGAAACCTTTCTCTTCTCATCCAAGAAGCTTCATCAGTTCTGATGGTGGGGGGATGGAAGGATTGTGTTTCTTTGCAGTCATCTGGTCATTAGCACTCTCTGAGAGCTGTTGAGACCACTTGAGGGTTTATCTGTTCCCTCGGGGTCACTTGAATCAGGTGCAATTGGTTGTGGAATCTTCTTGGAACTCCTGAAAGGGCTGTGATGTAAACTGGAGATAGCTGGTTTCTTATTCCCCCCCCCTCCATTGAGGGAGGGGTGTTCAGTTTTAACATAGATGGATTCTTTTACACCTCTTTCAAACCAATGGTTCTCTCTATCCATATACACAAATGAGCAAAGCATTCTTAGAGACAGTGCTTTGCTCATTAATAACTAGCTGGGCACGCCTGATGTAGAAGCTGCCCTTGCTTTGTGCCATTTTTGTTTCGAGAGAGATTTGGTGTTTTCTCTTTATATCAGCATATCAAACTCCAAGGAAATTAATAGATCTCTCCACCAGGAATACTTATGTTTGGTGTGTATGTTCTGCATGCATGTGTGCGCTGGGGAGATTATAAAGTAACAAAATACATCACACAAGGGGCGTGGTGTGGTGGAATGGAACTAGAAGAAAGAAAAGGCTTCTTGCTTAACCAAAAACAATTTGCGGGGGAAATTGATTTCAGGAAGGAGAAAGGAAAGAAACACCCGAGGCACAAACAAACACTCTTTGCTTTGTATTTTAAGTCTCCTCCATGGGCAAAGGAATATGTGGATGGATAATTAAGTCTATCTATTTCATTGACAGGACTGTTTATCTCCCAGGACAGTGATAATCCATCTAGAAGTCTATGAAGAATGGAGTCCAATTTGCAATAAACAAGATGACCTCTAGATGGCAGCATCTAGGAAATCATTTCATGAAAATCTCTAGCACAGCGGTTCTCAACGTTTGTGTGATGGCGACCCCCGTCACACAAACGTTCTGCGCATGCGAGGCTGAGACCCCATCTTCTTTGGGAGATGGGGTCTCAGCCTTCCATCTGAAGGCTCAGCTCTTGAGCCAAAATGGTTGTGCATCACTTATCAGCATCATCCGTGTTTACACAAAGGGATAAAATTGTCCAACCTATCAGAAACAGTATCGTAAAAAAACAGATTAGAAACTCAAGTTAAGATAGGCAAGAAAATGGTAAGTGAGCACCTGTCCACCCTAGCCAAGTTCAAATCACCAGGACCAGATGGATTACACCCCAAGGTTATATCTTTTAAAGATCCTGGAGCACAGGGGAACTACCAGAGTACTGGAAAAGAGCTGAAGTAGTTCCCATCTTCAAAAAAGGAAAAAAATGGATCCAGGAATAGCCAACACTTCAGAAGATAGGCTTAATATACAGGAGGATCTTGATAGACTTGAAAATTGGGCGCTATCTAACAAAATGAAATTCAATGGTGAAAAAAATAAGGTTGTACATTTAGGCAAGAAAAACCAAATGCACAGGTATAGTATAGGTGGTATCTTGCTCAATAGTAGCAACGGTGAGAGGGATCTTGGAGTCCTAGTGGACAATCACTTAAATATGAGCCAGCAGTGTGCTACAGCTGCCAAAAAAGCCAACACAGTGCTAGGCTGCATTAAGAGAGGGATAGAATCAAGATCACGTGAAGTGCTGCATCCAGTTTTGGTCACCACAATGTAAAAAAGATGTTGAGACTCTAGAAAGAATACAGAGAAGAGCAACAAAGATGATTAGGGGACTGAAGGCTAAAACATATAGGGAATGGTTGCTGAAATTGGGTATGTCTAGTATAATAAAGAGAAGGACGAGGGGTGACATGATAGCAGTGTTCCAATATCTCAGGGGCTGCCACAAAGAAGAGGGAGTCAAACTATTCTCCAAAGCCCCTGAAGGCAGGACAAGAAGCAACGGATGGAAACTAACCAAAGAGAGAAGCAACTTAGAACTAAAGAGAAATTTCCTGACAGTTAGAACAATTAATCAGTGGAACAACCTGCCTCCTGAAGCTGTGAATGCTCCAACACTGGAAGTTTTAATGAAGAGATGGACAGGCATTTGTCTGAAATGGTATAGGGTTTCCTGTCTTAGCAGGGTGATGGACTAGATGAGCTCCAAGGTCCCTTCCAACTTATTATTGTTGTTGTTGTTGTTGTTGTTGTTGTTACTATTATTTATCCCAAGCAGTAGCAGTTTCTCTAACCTTCTTGTGGACCCTCTCATTCACCTGAAATTTACAGAATAACAGAGTTGGAAGGGATCTTGGAGATCTTCTAGTCCAGTGGTTCTCAACCTGTGGGTCGGGACCCCATTTGGGGTCGAATGACCATTTCACGGGGGTCGCCAAACCACACTGTCCGCCATTTTTTCCCTTTTCCCTAGCTGTCCTACTCCCTCTTATTGGTGGCCACACCCACTTGGGGGTCACCACAACATGGGGACCTGTATTATGGGGTCACGGCATTAGAAAGGTTGAGAACCACTGTTCTAGTCCATTCCCCTGCCCAACTCTATACCATTCTGGAAAAATGGCTGTCCAATCTCTTAAAAACCTCCAGTGTTGGAGCACCCACAACCTCTGGAAGCAAGCCATTCCACTGATTGTTTTCTCTGATAGGAAATTTCTCCTTAATTCTAGGTTGGAGCTTTGTTTGATAACTTTCTGTTTATTATTTCTTGTCTTGCCTTCTGGAGCTTTGGAAAATAGGTCAATCCCCTCTTCTTTGTGACAGCTTCTCAAATATTGGAAGATTGCTATCATGTCACCCCTAGCCCATCTCTTCGTTAGACTAGACTAGGGGTGTCAAACTGCCAGCTTGTGGGCTGGTTGCGTGAAGACCGTGTCCACCCCAGCTCCGGCAATGTGAAAAAAGTCCCAATACGTCACAACACGTCATGTGATGTGGCGAGTTTGACACCTGTGGACTAGACATACCTAGTTCCTGCAATTGTTTCTCATATATTTCAGTCTTCAGCCTCCTAATCATCTTTGTTGCTCTTCTCTGCACTCTTTCCAGAGTCTCAATTTCCTTGGAAGGCCTATAATTCACAGCATATTTTTTGGGGGGAGGTAGGGAGAAAAATTGTTAACAAGCGAAGTTCCATTTTTCAGTTCAACAACTGAAAAAATTGTCAATTAGTGAAGTTCCATTCCTATGGCACTGTCCATAACTAATAACTCCCAGAGATTTTCCCATCTACTCCAGCAGGCTCCATGGTGAATGGGGAAACGATAGAGGAATGACATATAATTAGCCAGTTAAAAATTCAGAAAAAAAGGAAATAGGGAAATGACTGAAGGAATACAGAGTGAATATATAAGAGGTTATGATTTTAATGAACCTTCAAATGCCACAGTCTGGCACTGTCAAGATGTATTTTTCTACTTTTCTTTGTTGTTTCACCTCTCTTTTCCTGAGAAACAGCTTGGCTAAAGAAAAGCCTTTTAAATGCTAGGATATTCCCTCTAGGTGATCGTTAAGCTTAACAAGCTGTTTAAGAACAGGCAACCCATTTTATCATTATATTTTTGTCTCTAGAGAGATTAGAACTGGGAAGTAGTTTGAGTGGTTAAGTGTTCATTCAGCATGTGGGCCTCAACTCAGCCTTGATAGTTACTGCAGAGAAGCTATAATATCAAGATAAAACATACATCTGTTTGACCTTTTCGAAATGACAAAGAGCCAAGAAGGGGAGGGGGAAAAATCAAACGAAAGTACTGCATCTGTTCAACTTTATTCTATATAGGCTCCTTGTTCTTTTTTTTTTTTTTTTTTGAGCCCATATCTGTTAAGCTTCAGTTCATTTAGTTATAAAAGTAGCACTTACTTTCCTGCAAATAATGATTTTTCTATCTTGTGTCATTCATTTCCCACTGACTTCTGAGTTCATTTGTCACTTGTCACAATGAGCTGTTCCTCGCTGCTAAGTTAAACTATTACTTACCAATCCTTGAACTGCCACAAAACTGTACTGCCACTGTGCTGCCCCACTGGAGATCCCTTCTTCTCATAGGCACAGTGCTGCCAAATGAGGCTTCATTATTTAGAGTATATTTAGAATAGGGATTGAGTTTATTTCCTTTATTTCCTTCCCCTTCCATCAAATGTCACCAGTTACCATAGTAAGAAACCATCCACAAAATACTGCCTTGCCTTTTCTTTGCCTTGAAACTTGAGAGTCAGGACAAAACATTTAGTTGTTGATCAAAAGTATAGCAAGCAAACACTGATTGATTGCTAGTTCTCTATGCTTATCTATTGGCCAGAAAGGACAAGCACCAATTGTTGATAGTTGTGAGGTTCTTAGTGCTGTCTGAGCTTGTTTTTTTCTTGAAGATGTTTCATTACCCAGTTAGATTGCACTGGTGATGTTTACTAGCTGGGTAATGAAACATCTGCAAGAAAACAACCAAGCTCAGAGAGAACCACGGACCCCACAGTTCAACCTCTGAGCTAAAAATATTTACTTCTACTGATAGTTTGTCTTACAAGCATAAATATGTTCATAGTCATGAAGTCCACTGGAGGGAGGGAATAGAAGCAGGACATACATCATGCTCCATAATGTGCTTGCATGATGACATTATATGCAAATACACAAGGGAGAAGAGCTTGTATCATGAGGCCATTATACATGTTTCATCACCCTGATGAAGTGTGGAAGAGAGGCATGACAAATACCTCATAGCATCTGGTCATAGCATCTTGATATCTTAAGGGACATGAAAGTCTAAAAGCTATTAATTTTTTTTAAATGGACTGAGAAAGTTTGGAAAACAGAAAAAGAGATAGTTATTTGGAAAAAAATATCTTTGTTTCTTTACTTTCATTGGGTACTTGAGCTCTTTCTGCCAGCATAAATGAGGGCCAAATTTGACAAGATGAAAAGTGTGCAATCATCTTCAATGTATCTGATTTTCATTTTCAAAATTATGGGATGGAAGAGGAATGCAGGTTTGGGATTCTTCATGAATGTTGAAGAAATGGAACCCTTCACAAATGCCTTCTCTAAAAATATTTTTATTGTCCCTATTGTTGAGAGGGAAGTGTTATTTAGCCCCATTCCTTTTTGTCCACAACATAGTCTGATTATTTTTTAAAAAGGAAAACAAGCTATTTTGAATATATCTAGTATGGCCCCTGTTCAAAGAGTTTCAAAACACATCTGCGGCAGTTGGATTCAGTCAACATAGATACTTCTTTAATGCTGTTGTTAATCATCATTTTGGAACATGGTAAATGCATTACTCTGAAGAAAAACAAAAACAAAACAAAACAAATTTGTGGTTTGTCTGATTGCACAGATTTCATTCCTTTGCTTTAAATTTTCCAATGATAGATACTCACTCTGTAAGAAATAACAGACTCCTAATTATGCACAGGGATGCCCTACAGAGCCAATCAGCATGTAGCAGTAGACAATTTTGTAGCATTTCATGGATGAGCTGGAAGATAAGTACTCCATATGAAATTAAGCCAACCTGCTTTCATCTCTGATGTTGCAAGATTGATGCCAGCCCTCCAGGTACACCAGATAAGTAATATGACCAGAGAAGTGAAGTCTGCTTTATTATAAGGCTATACTAACAGAATTTTGCAAGTCTGAAAGTACAAATCTCCTGCTGTCACTCTTAACAGCCTGATCAATTAGGGATGGTTATTCCTGACTTTTTTTTTCTGACCATTAAGCAACTGTGGGCTCCTTCCCCTCTTGTTTGATCATTCCCAGGCAACATCTCTTTCTCTCATCCCTCAAAGTTATTTCCACATATTATTGAGGCACTTAATAAACCTTGAGAAATATACATGGGAGGAAATTGAACCAAAGTATGTGATCAGGTAAGGGTCAATCATAACTGAGCTCCATCAGTTATTCTCTTCAGTTTCTCTTATATGACAGGGGCTGAGAGAGCAGGGAAGATCCAACAAAGTTGAATATGCATTAAAATAATTGAGGAAAAACAGGCAGGGAAATCCAAGATGGCCAGGAGTAAAACAAAAGATAATGAGAAAAGAGTTTTCTTCTTAAGGCTACAGCAGCAAGAGTAAAAGATATAGAAATACAAAATCTCCCTTTAAAAAAAACCTGTGCTGTTCTTTTCACTTGCTGAAAAGGATCAATCACCGCTGAACAACAATCCTTTCTGCTTTGTGCTCCTATGAAAGCCTTCTCAAGTAATCAAACAACAGTCATTGCCAGTTGTGTTGCTGATATTAACCCAAGCTAGCTTCTTGGTCCATAAAGCACCCATTGTCAACATAGGGAGTAGCCTATCAATACTATTGCCAGGCATATCTGTCAAGGGATGCTGGAGAAGATAATAGAAAGAACACAAAAAACAAGATGAAACATTGTAATGTGGGGATAGCAAAGTAGTTTGTCAGTTCAAGTGCCACCTTGGGATATTTCTCAGAAACAATTCCATTTCAATAAATGTGCATTTGTGGCTCATTACTATGCACAGACCAAGTGTCTTCCCTTAAGGCGCTTTTTGCAACGGGGATGTTGCACAGGATCATAAATATTTGAAGAAATTGCAAAGCTGATTTCCTGATAAGGAATCCACAAAGCGTTTTTGTTGATGGTTTTAAATAACAGGCTTCTGGTTAATTCTTTTTTTTTAATGGCAAAGTTTTACATTTTTATTGATCTTCATGTCCTTAGGATGGTGCTAAACTATCTGCCTTAGACATTTAGTGAGACAGACCAGAGAAAAATGTAAGTAACCATGATAATTACAATCAACATTTGCCCAGAAAACTGCATGGATCTATTTAAAAAGTTCTCAGTGTTTGAACTCAAGGTGAAAAATACTTTACCTTGACTCTAGAAGTTCAAGATGGCCCATCCTGAACTCTTCCTCCAGTTGCATTTTCATAACAATAATAGGTTGTGTTGAGAGATTGCTACCCAAAAGTAATTATGTGAATGGACTTGAATGTGAAATACCCCATCCTCATAACACATGCTACAGTACAGAAAGAAAATAGAATCTGGCCCCAGTCTTTTAAATTCAAAATCTTCTGATTACTTCTTTTGCTGAGTCTTGGCAGGTATAGCTATAGCTTCACAAAAAGGCCCCAGGTGAACCCTTGTCAAAAATAGCACTTAGACCTCTATACCACCCCATAGTGCTTTACAGCCATCTCTAAGCAGTTTACAGAGTCAGCATATTGCCCCCAACAATCTGGGTCCTCATTTTACCGACCTCGGAAGGATGGAAGGCTGAGTGAACCTCGAACCCCCTAGACGAAGCAAAAGAAGAAGGAGGAGAGCAGGAAAGTTGAAAAACTCAGAGATTCCTAATCTCTGTATGGTGAAGAAATGGAGCAGTAAAATATCATTAATTTTCTCCTTAAAAAGAGACAGAAAGAAGAGGAGAATAGAGATGGTGTTAAGCATTCCTTTAGCTTACATTCTCCATTATTTATTATACATACCCTTGCTGAAAACATCTGAACAGACACTAGGTGGCAGGAAAAATTGCAGGTGATTTGTCTGTATTTTTTTTTCAATCCAGATAAGATATTCCCATGATTTATTTGTCTTATGTTTATCTTCCTCATTGTTGAGTCTTAGATTTTAGATATCTTGAGGCCAAAAGTTATTTACTTACCACCACCACCACCACCTCCTCCTCCTCCTCCTCCTCCTCCTCCTCCTCCTCAAGTTGATTTTTAAATAATTAAAAATTCCTATGAGCGAAGAAGTCAAAAGGTACCAAGTCAGTAGTTTGCAGTAACATCTATTCACTGGGATGGGTAGCAGTGTGTTTTCTCCTTCTCCTTTTCCTTTTCCTTCTCCTTCTCCTTCTCATCCCTCTCCTCCTCCTCCCCCTCTTCCCTGTTTTTCTCTTCTTCTGATATTTTCTTCTATTCCATTGTTTCCAATATCTTTGGGAAACAATTTCAAAGAATAATTTTGAAAGCAAGCTGCCTAGATTTTACTGTGTAGAAAATTTAGATATATGTTTTTAAAATCACTGTAAGGTAATTAATTCAATATTAATTAAAATCACTGTAACATCATTAATCAATTAAGGCACTCATTTGAAGTCATTGGTAATAACTTGAATTTCTGGCTCATTAAACCAACAGCAGAAATCCTGCATGGCATCAGTTCCTTTGCTGAAGAGTTTCAGATTCTCTTATGTGACCAGTAAAGAAAAAGGAAGTGAAGCAGCAGAAGCAACTCCAGAATTCTTCAGACAATATTGCAATGGAAAGTAGTTATCAACTAGCTTTTACTCCTATTTGAATCTGCAGAGCCATTTATGCTTCCTTTGTTTTTATGAGAGTGGTTCCATCCCAATCCTTTTTAGTGGTAATTAATCATGGATGCATCAAAGATCCATGAAATATAATTATTGGTATTTACTCTCTGCCCTTATCCTCTCCTAATTACTGGTGATTATTGAAGCATCAAGAGTGTTCAAGTTCATCAAGCAGAGAAACAATTAAGAAAGGAACACATGGCATCTGCTTATAATTTAAAATCCATGAACATACCAGCAGATTGTGAAGGTGTAATGGGGACCACCTTTTGGACATGCGGGCTAAGCATTGCTGTTTATTCTGTTGCAGGAGAATCTAAGCTGATTTGGAAAAAATAGTAATACTTTTTTTTCCTGTTTCCAAAAGGAACAAAGTCTAATATGGAGAATTTCAGACTCATTAGTGTTGTGAAAATCAGTAGAATAAATATTCTCTGAAAAGTGGCATTAAACATGTTGGAGATTACTATAACCTTCTAGATAGGCTCAATGTACAAGTCTCAGAATTCCTAGCCATTATGCAAATTAAATGAGACTTCTAGAAGCTGTATTGTCAACAATCTGAAAGATATCAGATTGGATAAGGCTGATGTAAAATACATGGGAGGCAATATATTATTTCTGTATTCACAGGACCATGTTGATGATGGAACTTACTTGAAGTTTAATTGGAATCTGTTTCCAATACACAAATCTGTTTTTTATGATATCATTTTTCCTTCTGCACCAGAGAAACTGCCTTAGAATAAAGACCATCCATCCATCTGCCACATACTGAACTCTGCTACACTATTCTGCATCGGACTGGCAATATGTTAACAATCTGTTGCCAATGGAGAGTTAACATAATTCATTGGAACTCATCCAAATTTGTTTGCAGACCACCTTCTGGAGGCAGCTGGGAATCCAGTCTCTTCAATGGGGCAGCAAAGAACAGACAAAACATGCCACTTTCATCTGATGCAAAAATGATGGTAGGAAAAGGCCATATTTTCTACCACTTGCAGAGCTCTGACATATTTGATTGCTACAAGTAGTTGTCTGATTGTAGACATCTGTCCATGAGCAAAAGAATGTGGAAGCACGTAGCCAGGGATAATGATCATGGAGGGGGTAATTCCAGCAGTGTTGAATTCCAGCAATGACTGAGGCGGATGTGGCAGGGCGTCAAGACACCCTGCCTGCACCCACTGACAAGGCCTCAGCCTCTGAAGTCCAGCCACCCAGCCCTAAGCGGAGCTGTGCTTTAAAGATACAGTGGCAGAGCACTGATAGACTGGCCATAAAACAGGCCAGCAGGAGAGTAGGCTCTAATCTGTAAGGTGTTCCAGATCTGCATTGGGGTCATGGCTCAGCTTGGATTATTTGTTCGTTTCTCTCCCTGAGAGAAAACATTGGGGCAGCTTTGCAAGCTTTAGTTCTGTCATGTTTATCTTCTGTGCTTTGAACTCTGCATTCCATCTCACTGTGTCTCTTCTCTTTTTCCTTGGATTTGTTGCTTGTTAGGCAAGATTCCTGGTCTTGACCCATGCCAAGCCTTGACTACATTGCAGTTCATAGATGTAAAAGGGACTCTCTGCTTTTAGAAGTTCTGCCTGAGTTTGCCTACCTCTGGATAACGGCAAGCATCCAACTTGCTATCTTGTTGGCTGGAAGTCAGCAGTGCTGGCACAGAAAACTCTACCATTTAGGAATCTCAAAAATAGGTTGGTGTGTTTCACTGGATATAGAAAGGCCTTTGATTGGGTAAAGCTGTAGAATATGCTTAAAACAATGGGAATCCCAGAACATCACATTGTCCTCATGCAACGCCTATATGATAGCCAGGACATTACAGAACCGACAGAGCATGGTGAAATACTGGCTTCCAGCTAGTAAAGGAGTGAGAAAAGGATATATCTTCTCTATAATGTGCTCCGATGGGGGCACGATGACTCTGGTTAATGACACTAAGCTTTTAAGCTGGAAAGGTTTGAGACCCAAGTACTGTACAATGAGGTGAGCTCTCATTATTTGCCCCAGCTCCTGCCCACCTAGCAGTTTGAAAGCATGCAAATAAGAGTAGATAAATAGGTACCACTTTGGTGGGACAGTAACAGTGTTAATGGAGATGAGCACATACACACTCCCAGAGTCGGACATGACTGGACGAGGGAAACCTTTATCTTTATGTGCTCTGAAAGCCACACTGTAATCACCTACAAAATGCTTGTCTTCCCAATAAATACAATTTATTTGCCCAGAAACATCAAGCATAGAGGAGACAGCTTGGACTGTGAATAAAAAGAAGCTGGGGTGTATGGATTTGCTTCTGAAGGGCATCTACTTAAGATGGGGCAATTTAGATATTATTGAGCCAGATGGCCCATTTGCCTGGCGATAAGGCTATTATGCTGATCCGTTCCTTTTTACTCAAGGGAGAGGTATGATGCAGTATGTTCTTACTTGGGATTAAGCCTCCTGAAACTACCTTTGAGTTAATTATTCAGATGCTCAAAATGTACATTGCAGTAATGCTTACCTCGTTAATCTCAGAACAGGTTTTGAAAATTGCTTCTAAAAACATACCTTGCATAATTGGGCAAAGCATCGGTATGTTTTGATGAAGCTCTTCCATAAAGGTGTCTTACAAGTCGTGATGCTCAATTACTGAAAACAATTTAACAGCAACATTTCCCTGTGCCAGTCCGCAAGGAAAGCAGGAGTAAGGGCAAAAGCAATTTTATTACCTTCAGATAATAAGTCTCTAAGGAAGACGTGCCAAAAAACAGGACTAGCAATTTAAGTCCGGAGAAGTAGATATTTTCCCATGGGCAGACATGTATTTATATGTTTATCAAGCTTCTGCCCCAGTGTGAGGCCAACAACTCTCCATAATTTCCATAATATGTAATGTCACAGAATGATTAAAATAGGGAGGTCCAAACTTTGCAACTTTAAGACATGTAGACTTTAATTTCCAGAATTCCCCAACCACAGCATGGGAATTGAAGTCCACAAGTCTTATAGTTGCCAAGAATGGACTGTGCTGAATTAAAGGGAGACTCCAGTTAAATGTTAAGAAGTCTTCCTAAAAGTAAAAGCAATGCTACCAAAGATCGAGAGAGGTTCTCCTTCATTGGATGGGCACCATACTTTAAATAGTAATTGCTGGGCAATGACTCCACAGAAGATCTGGGTTCATCACTTTCTGGTCCTGCTTTGAGCTACTTGACCATTGTGGTGCATAGAATGTTGGACTCGGTGACCTCTTAACCTGATCCAGCAGCATTCTTCTATTCTTATATATATCAAAAACATTTTCTGCTCCAACCAAGGGAACCAAAGAAACAAGCAGTCTTCTGACCCCAAAAGGCAGAACAAAGCATACTGTACAATTGAACTAAGTGAATTGTAACAATGCTGCTCTGTAGCTTAATTAAACAGCCCTTACATAGAGTTGTTAGGTGTAGCAAAACACACATGATTCGTAGATCCCCTGCAGTTCCATCTTTTGAAAATTAGAATTTCTTCAAGAAGGCAAAGGGAATTGAGGAGGGGGAAGTCCCTGGCAAGCTTGCCTAATTTTTGTCAGTACTATGCAGAATTCCTGCTATCCTTTCTGACACCCATGCCAGCCTCGTACCGTTATTAAGTTCTAAGCCCAGCAGGAATGAAGACTTTTAAAATAATATATCGCACACAAAGTGGTGGGAAGGCAGAGATGTCATTAAAGTACATGGGTGATTAAAAAAAAATACTACAGCTGTGTAATTGTAAGCTTTGGGATAGGAAGAATGGCTGTATTTCTCCTCAGTGCCATTTAAAAAAAAACATTGTTCAATAGGGAGAAAGAAAAACCCATAAACATCTAGGCATCATTCAGTGGCAAAAGGGGCAGATTACCCATCAAAATAGTCCATCTGTTCCTGTCTGCTGCAATTTAATAAGAGGTTAAGCGGCAAAGAATGTGTTGGAGAAATGCATTGAAATGTATTGCATCTCTGACAAGTGTTTTAAAAAGCAACCTCTTGGCAATTTGGTTGTCAGCCGTTAATAGAATTCAAGAGACTAAATAACCATCAGGGATCGATTTATTGAGCTGTTTTTCCTTGAGAAGAGGTAGAGAAAAAATTAGGAACATATATTGTTCATTGGCCAAGGCAAGTATTGAATTCAACACTTTATTGATCCATTATTAGTTTGTGAATCTATCAAAGTGGGGGAGGAGGAGAATGTAAGGGCTAAGTGTTTCTCAACCGTGACAATTTTAAGGCACGTGGACTTCAACTCCCAGAATTCCACAGCTAGCAATGCTGGCTGTGGACTTCTGGGAGTTGAAGTCCACATGCCTTAAAATTGTCAAGGTTGAGAAACACTGCAAGTTATGGGAATAACTCTGGGGAATAGGAAGAAGAGCCACAGCCAAAGCAAATGGTCAGATAAAAGAAAACTGGGTTCAAAGCAGATGGCAATATGAGAAAACATCCCAAACTTGATCCTCCAAAAATCTCTTTAAAATAAAGGCAGGGAGATGGGGAGGCAGCTTTAGAGTTGTAAGATTCTGTTTCTGTAACCCTATAATAAAATTAATTTTTAGTATTGATAACTTTGGTGTTCAAATCTAGTCTACCCCAAAGGACTGATGGAGGAGGAGGAGGAGGAGGAGGAGGGGGAAGAGGAGGAGGAGGAGGAGATGCATTGCTGTCCATCCCAATAAATAGATGTTTCTGCAAACTACTGACTTGGTGCCTTTTGACTTCCTTGCTCATAGGAATTTTTAATTGTTTAAAAATCAACTTAATAAAAATGGGAAATTGGCATCAGAGATGCAAAATAGCAGCATCTTTATTTCTTGTAATCCCCTTTGACCCAACTACGGACTCCCCCTCCCCACCCCAAGCTGGAAAAAAACCCCATGGGGCAAATGGAATTTGTGGCCGGAAGGCCATGCAATCTGTAATCCTTTTGCTAGGATAGCATTGTGACATGTGCAGTACCAAGGCCAGAAAATATGACTTTAAAAGTTGATTCAGAAAATCTATATCTATATGGAAGCCATACACTTAGTAAGAAATTCCCACCCAGATTCCTGGGCAAAGAAATTGGATGGGTTGTTTCTCTTGATGTTTCCAGCAAGAGGGGAAATAATGCAATTATTTCTTAAGGCTAAGACTGCTCCTCTAGTAGTCGCAACATCATCATAAAAGATTCATGGGAAAAGTGATCTCCATTCCCTGGGATTTAATTGAATTGTGAGAAAACAGGGAAACTGAAGATTGCTGAAGAGAAAATTGTCCAGTGAAAGGACAAATCCAGAAATATCTCCAGCCAAATATGTTTCGTGGCTACCTCATTATCATGTTCTACTCCTGAAAATCTCTCTAATGTTTTCTTCTCCTTTGAAAAGAATGTCACTAAATTGAATGAGAGCTAGTAGAAAAAACATCACATAAGTATATATTTGTCTTTATTTCTAGTAATAAAGGCAAATAAACCTTTAAGGCCTGATGGATGAGTGATTCTATCCCAGTGATAGGGCTTTCGTTGGCATCCTGTTGATCATTGAATGTTAGAGTAGATGGGCTTTTGGTTTGATTCAGAACAGCTGTTCTTAGGCTGTTATACTAAATTCTTTGTAATACAGACAAAATGTTCTAAGACCAAACAAATTCCACTAAAGCTAATCAGAATGATTCCTAATAGGCATATACTGAAAAAGAGCTGTGGGAGGAGATCAGAACTGAATTTTGTATATAAATCCAGAATCAGAACTCAGTTATGACATTGTGGAGGTTGAGTTGGATCCTTCAGCAGCCATTATTCATAATAACATGGATGTGAATAATAGTACTGATTAATTAGAAAGATCTGCCCACCAGCTCTACATGTGCGCCTTTGTAGGGTTTAGTCTTATGCAAATTTCCTAACAAATGTTTTGTTTGTTAACTATTAGCAATGCTCTCAGAGTATTTTGAACTAAAATGACATCCCTCTGTGATTAAGGAGTTAGAGACATAGGTGGTAGAATATGGACAGAAAACAAAGCCACAAGCTTGCACTAATCAAATATATTCAATTTTAGATTGGAGGAGTATTGGTGAAAGTCAGAGCATCCATAGTCTTATTGTGCTGATATAACCCAGGAGTAAACACAGTAAACAGTGGTCTATATTAAATGGTGGCTTATCTTAGACTATCTACAATATCATACACCAGGAATAATATACATACATGTCTTAATACAGCAGGCTCCAACACACAGCAGTTACAGCAAGAAACGAAAGAGAGCAGAGCCTTCCCTTTATACAAAGGCACAGACCCTGCTGAGTCATTCCCATCATTACATCTTACATCTTACATTACACAAGCTGGTTAACTGTTAAATCAATACCTTGACAGTAAATATATCATTTTTTTTAACTAAGTGATGTGCAGTGGGTAAATACTGGCTTCCACTGCAAAGAGAAAATGTTACTAAACGAATGGTTGTAAGTCAAGGACCTTGCTTCTTCCTGCATGTATTTCTTTCAAATAAATCAGAAATATAATTTTCTGTTCTAGTTATAAAATCTGCTTCAATAATCAGATTAGATTCCCACTCTTAAGAAATATAGTCTCTCATACATGTATATGCATATGTGAAAATGACCTTAGAACAGCAGTCTCCAATCTTTACAACTTTGTGGACAGGTGGCCCGAGGGGGGGGTGGTTTTGTGCACCTATGCACTGCTTTAACAAAAATGCAGCTTGCAAAGCCTAGTTCCCAAGGGCCATTTCCTGGCTCCAGGAAAGACCAAGGGTTGGGGACCCCTGTCTTAGAAGACAGAAGAAAAAGTTGAAGACAGGACAACTTGCATGCAAAAGATATCTCAGCCAACAGATGGAGAGAGGGTGTGAGAAGGGATCTTCCCTACTTTTTGGAGAATAAAAGGAAAGGAGGGGAGAAATACTTTTAGTCTTGCAAGATTCTGTTCATGTAACTTATGTAACTACAATGCTAGTATGCCTGGTTGTGCTTCTTTTTGTTGGACTACTTTGCAGGGCTAACATGCACACAACCACCCTGTTCAAAGTTCAATTGAAATAAAGAAGCAAACTGCTAATAAAGCTTTTACTTGTCTTTCTGGAATGACGGGGTGATTAGTTCTAGGACACAATACATGTTCGGAAGCAATGGAAGGACCAATGGACAAGAGACAAGGACAAATGATTAACTTTATTTACTGAAGTGGATGAAAGATATTCTATATTTATCTGAACAGCAGAGAAGGCAGACATCTTAAAACTAAACTGGTTGATTTAATGTCATTTATTCACAGGCTAGAAATTCTTCTAGAAATTAGAAGAAAGGAGACAATTAACCATCTGAATTTTGTAGAGAAAAACAGCAGACATCTTGAGTTCTGAGAACTTGCTTTTCAAATGTTTAAGAGAACTACTTTCTTCTATGTTTGATCAATAAGTCCATAAATAAATTCAGACTTCAAGATAATGCCAAAAGTCTCCAGGGGACTCTTTATCTAAGAAGAAACAAGCTCAGATGAGCCATTTGTCTCAGACTTTAACACTGCTCAAAGAAATGTGTCTACATAATTATTGAGTTTTGGAAGTTGTTTCTTTGTACAATTAAGATATGAGCATAATAGATTGTGTACTGCTTGCAAGCCATTAAAAAAGACCATATGGCTAAATTATTTCAGAAGTTGACGTGGAAGCTATTTTTATTTCTTAATAAATCTGTACTGTTACAATTCATGAGGGATTATATATTTTTTTCTCCTTGTGAAATAATTTTAGTTGGATAGCCAAAAGAAAAAACTGGCTCTCTCAGTGGTGAAGATCTGCTGTAACTCTCTTTAAATTTCTCTGTTTTCTTTGACTTCATGCTACAATTTCTTGGTTAGTATACCAAACTCAGAGCCGGTTTGGTATAGTGGCTAGTAGAGATGGTGAGTTCTAGTCCCAATCCCAAAGGCACAAAGCTAGATGGATGGCCTTGAGCCAGTCATTTTCTCTTAGCCCTAAGAAGGATGAAAGGGCAAACCATGTTCAAAAAAACCTTTACAAGAAAACTGCAAGAACTTGTCCAGGCACCTCCATCGCACACCAATTCAATTTTTTAGCTATATTGAAAAGTAAAGAGATAAAAGTCTTCCACCTGTCACACTTCCAACAGAAACCTTGGCTGTTTGGTTTACTTGCTAGTCTAAAGAAAAGAAGAAATAGCAGAGACATGATAGCAGTATTCCAATATTTGAGGGGCTGCCACAAAGAAGAGAGGGTCACATTATTCTCCAAAGCACCAGAGAGCAGGACAAGAAACAATAGTTGGAAACTGATCAAAGAGAGAAGCAACCTGGAATTAAGGAGAAACTTCCTGACAGTAAGGACAATTAATCAGTGGAACCGCTTGCCTCCAGAAATTGTGGGCGCTCCATCACTGGAGATTTTCAAGAAGAGGCTAGACAGTCACTCCTGCTTGAGCAGGGGACTGGACTAGAAGACCTCCAAGGTCCCTTCCAGCTCTTCTCTTCTCTTCTCTTCTCTTCTCTTCTCTTCTCTTCTCTTCTCTTCACTAAGGCTTGCGACCAAAGTCAAAAATAACAAAAAAAGCTTCTTTCAACATGTAAAAAACAAGAAAAAAGTGAAGGAAATGATTGGTCCATTAGTGGGTGGAAGTGGCAAGAAGGTGACAAGCAACAGGGAGAAAGCAGAACTATTTAACTCATTTTTTGCATCTGTCTTTACACAAAGGGAAAAAACAGACCAACCTATCAAAAATAGTGCCATAAAAAACAAAACAGAAACACAAGTTAAGATAGGCAAGAAAATGGTTAGGGAGCACCTGTCCAGCCTAGATGAGTTCAAATCGCCAGGACCAGATGGATTACACCCCAGAGTTCTCAAGGAACTGGCAGATGTGATATCGGAGCCACTGAACTATATTTTTCAAAGATCCTGGAACACAGGGGAACTACCAGAGGACTGGAAAAGAGCTGATGTAGTTCCCATCCTCAAAAAAGGAAAAAAAATGGATCCAGGAAATTACAGACCTATCAGCCTGACCTCAATACCTGGGAAGATCCTGGAAAAGATAATCAAACAACGAATCAACGAACACCTAGAGGCAAACAAAGTCATTACTAAAAGCCAACATGGGTTTGTCAAAAATAGATCATGCCAGACAAATCTTATTGCATTCTTTGACCAAGTGACAAAATTAGTGGATCAGAGGAATGCTGTGGACATAATTTACTTGGACTTCAGTAAGGCATTTGATAAAGTAGATCACAACCTACTACTTGACAAGATAGAAAAATGTGGGGTAGACAGAACCACCACCAGATGGATCCGTAGCTGGCTGACCGGCCGTACTCAGCGAGTGGTCCTCAATGGAACTGCATCTATATGGAGGGAAGTGTGTAGTGGGGTGCCCCAGGGCTCTGTTCTGGGCCCAGTACTCTTCAACATCTTCATCAACGATTTGGATGAAGGGATAGATGGGGAACTCATCAAATTTGCAGACGACACCAAGCTGGCAGGAATAGCCAACACTCCAGAAGACAGGCTTCAGATACAGAAGGATCTGGACAGACTTGAACACTGGGCACTAACTAACAAAATGAAATTCAATGGTGAAAAAAGCAAGGTTCTACATTTAGGCAAGAAAAACCAAATGCACAAGTACAGCATAGGTGGCACCATGCTCAATAGTAGTAACTGTGAGAGGGACCTCGGAGTCCTAGTAGACAATCACTTAAATATGAGCCAGCAGTGTGCTGCAGCTGCCAAAAAGGCCAACACAGTGCTAGGCTGCATTAACAGAGGGATAGAATCAAGATCACGTGAAGTATTAATACCACTCTTCAATGCCTTGGTAAGGCCACACTTGGAATACTGCATCCAGTTTTGGTCACCACGATGTAAAAAAGATGTTGAGACTCTAGAAAGAGTACAGAGAAGAGCAACAAAGATGATTAGGGGACTGGAGGCTAAAACATATAAGGAACGGTTGCTAGAATTGGGTATGTCTAGTTTAACGAAGAGAAGGACAAGGGGGGACATGATAGCAGTATTCCAATATCTCAGGGGCTGCCATAAAGAAGAGGGAATTAAGCTATTTTCCAAAGCACCTGAAGGCAGGACAAGAAGCAACGGGTGGAAACTAATCAAGGAGAGAAGCAACCTAGAACTAAGGAGAAACTTCCTGACAGTGAGAACAATTAATCAGTGGAACAGCTTGCCTCCAGAAGCAGTAAATGCTCCAACACTGGAAGTTTTTAAGAAGAGACTGGACAGCCATTTGTCCGAAATGGTGTAGGGTTTCCTGCCCGAGCAGGGGGTTGGACTAGATGACCTCCAAGGTCCCTTCCAACTATTATTATTATTATTATTATTATTATTATTATTATTATATCATCATCGCACAGTCAGCCAGATGTTCAGACTGGATTTGGCATTTTGTCTACCTATCGAGTCCTTACCCAGGACCTGGGATAGGCAGATGTGGATGTTTGATGGTATTACAGGTATCGTCGCAGGATGGAAGCAGTTCCTAATAAGGCCGCCTTTTGCAATTGACTAATAGCAAATTTGTCAATGCCAATGGTGTTCAAGTGGTGCTCCAGTTGTTTTGGGATTGCACCCAAGGAGCCTATGACTATTGGTACTACCCTTGCTTGCTTTTGCCACAGTCTTTCTATTTCTATTTGTAGGTCTTTGTATTTTGTTATCTTCTCCAGTTCTTTCTCTTCTATTCTGCTATCTCCAGGCACTGCCACGTCCACTATCCAGACTTTTTTGTCTTTCTTATCGACAATTGTTAAGTCTGGGGTGTTATGTTGCAGGTGCTTGTCTGTTTGAATTCTGAAGTCCCAGAGCAGTTTAATTTTATCATTTTCTATGACTTTCTCTATTTTATGATCCCACCAGTTTTTGCTTACAGGCAAATGATATTTTTTGCAGATCTTCCAATGCACCATTGTTGCTACTTTGTCATGCCGCTGCTTGTAATCAGTCTGTGCAATCTTCTTGCAACAGCTTACCAGTGGTCCACTGTTTCTTCAGCTTCTTTGCATAGGCGGCACTTACTGTCTGTTGCTGTCTTCTCAATTTTGACTTTGTATGCATTTGTCCTTAAGGCTTGGTCTTGTGCAGCCAGAATTAGTCCCTCGGTCTCTTTCTTCAATTTTCCTGCTCTTAGCCATTGCCAGGTTTTATTATTATCTGCTTTCCCAGCTATTTTTTTCATGTATTGGCCATGTAGTGCTTTGTCTTCCCATGCCTCTATTCTGTTCTTCATTTGGTCTTTCTTGTAGGCCAGTTTGGTCTCTCCAGTAGTTAGTAAGCCTTCCTGATATACTAATTTCAGTGCATCTTCATCATTGTTCTTCAGATATTCTTCCAAAGCCATTTTTTCTTCTTCAACCATCTGATGTACTTGTAGCATTCCACGCCCACCTATTTGCCTTGGTAGATAAAGTCTATCAATGTCACTGCGTGGATGAAGGGCATGATTCATTGTCATTATTTTTCTGGTCTGCCTATCCATTGCTTTTAGTTCTGCTTGAGTCCAGTCCACTATTCCAGCTGTGTACCTAATGACTGGGATTGCCCAGGTGTTGATTGCCTTTATGGTATTTCCTCCATTGAGTTTGGATTTTAAGATCTTCTTCACTCTCTTGATGTATTCACCTCTAATCTTTTCTTGACTTCAGTGTGCTTGATGTTGTCAGCTTGAAGGATACCCAAGTATTTGTAGTATTCTTCCTCGTCCAGACTCTTAATGTTATTTTCGTGGGGCATCTTGATTCCTTCAGTTTTCACTATTTTTCCTTGTTTGATAGTAAGTGTGGCACATTTGTCCAAGCCAAACTCCATTACAATATCTTGGCTATATATACGGACAGTGTTGAGCAGCGATTCTATTTCAGATGATGTTTTTCCATACAGCTTCAGATCATCCATGTAAAGGAGGTGGGATAGTCTAGCAGATGTTTTTGATGTTTGATAACCATGTCCTGAGTTATTCAGTATTGTTGACAGAGGAAACAGTGCAATAACAAATAGTAATGGTGATAATGAATCTCCTTGAAATATTCCTCTCTTGATATTAACCTCTCCCAGCTTCTCACCATTGATCTGCAACTGTGTCTTCCATTGTGCCATCGATCTTTGCACAAATTTTCTGATGTTTCTACTGACTCCTGTTATTTCTAGGCACTTTATTATCCAATCATGTGGCAGAGAGTCAAATGCCTTTTTGTAGTCAATCCATGCCACATTCAGGTTGGTCTTCCTTCTCTTGCAGTTTTCCAAGATCATTTTGTCTATTAGGAGTTGATCTTTTGTTCCTCTGCTATTGGGGCGGTTTCCTTTCTGCTCAGGTGGAAAGAGATTGTTTTCAACTAGATGCTGTTGTACTGCATCAGCTACCACACCAGTTAGTAATTTGAATGTTGTTGGTAAGCAGGTAATTGGCCTGTAGTTACCTGGTGTTGCCCCTTTTGCTGGATTTTTCATTATTAGGTAGGTTTTCCCAGTTGTTAGCCACTTTTCAATTTCTCCTCCTTGTAGTATATTGTTGAACTGCTTGGCAATGAGTGGGTGTATAACAGTTAGATGTTTCAACCAAAACCCATGCAGTTCATCTTCACCTGGTGCTGACCAATTTTTGATTTTCTTTGCTCTTTTTTCTACCATTTTTGTTGTTATTACTAGTTCTTTCATTTCAACTTCTGTTTTATTTGCATCCACCTCTTTTAACCAAGCTGCATCCTTGTTGTATTTCTTTGGGTTATCCCATATCTGCTTCCAGAATTGCACTGTTTCTTCCTTGTCAGGTACTGACTGATTCCTTGCAGTTTCTCCATTGATGGATTGGTAGAAACGTTTCTGATTGGATTGAAATTGGAGGTTCTGCCTATAGTTTGCAATTCGAGCTTCATATCTACTGATTTTCCTGGCTATAGCTGTTATTTGTTGCTTTATTATTTCCAGTGCTTCCTTGATCTTCCTTGTTTCTAAGTGGTATTTCTTGATTAGGTATTCTTTGGTCTTCTTGTTCTTCAGCTTCTTTTCTTTCATCTGTTCTAGCTTGCTTGCATGTGATCTTAACTTGCTGATCTTATTTTCTAGTCTAACCTTCCATTTTTGTGGTGCACTGTTTGTTTGTTTTTCTTTTTTGTTGATTTTATTATTATTATTATTATTATTATTATTATTATTATTATTATTATTATTGCTGCCCTGTTTAAGGTTGCTACTCTGAAGCCAGCTGAGGAATTAGCATTAAAAATCATAGGATCTTTTTTCTTGTGGACTGTAGCATGTTTAACTGATCAGAGTATGTTACATTTCCTGTCTCTTCCAACCAATCTTGCAAATTTTAGACAGTTGGCTATGGCAGATTAATTTTTTTGGAGCAGTTATTGAAATGTGCTTGACTCAGTCTCTCTGTAATAACTTTAGGAATTAGAGAATACATGATAATATCTATTAACAAAACACCTTATGGACAGCATTTGGGTAAACAGCCATATATAAATTAAGTGATCTACTCTACTCTTCTTTGAAAGAGGTACAATATAAAATATTGCTTATGTATATACTTTCTATCGCATACACCAATACTCCTTGACTTGTGACTATAATTGGGATCAGAATTTCCCTTGCTTTGCAAGTTGGTTTTATGTAAGTTGGGCCAATTTTGTGACCTTTTTGCTGTGGTTGTTAAGCGAATCACTGCAGTTGTTAAGTGAATCACATGGTTGTTAAGTTTGGCAGGGAGGAAGAGAGTTAAGACAGCCACTCCCTAGCAGTTCACAGAGTATACCAGGGCCTTCAAACTTGGCCCTTTTATGACTTGTGGACTTCAACTCCCAGAATTCCTCAGTCAGCATCGCTGGCTGAGGAATTCTGGGAGTTGAAGTCCACAAGTCATAAAAGAGCCAAGTTTGAAGACCCCTGGAGTATACAGTTACTGTATGCAGATAGTTGCTTTAGTCTGGAAAGATTCTGTCTATAGGCGAACAACAATAAAGAGGTACTCAGAAGTTCCTCCACATGTCATTCTTGGTACTTTAGGACTGATTAGGTTTATGGCTTAGCATGTTATGTCAATCCAGCCAATTAAGGTTTATTCAATAAAGCTTTGTTAAGCAAATACCAGCTTAGAGTGACATGTGCATTAAATCACAGGACATGGCTTTAGATCTAAGTGAGCCGTGAAAAGGCTTTTTCCATCCCACCAGATCCTGACTTCCTCCTCCTTAATGTTTTATGTTTCCTACTTGCCCAAAACTTCAGTTTTGCAACAGAAGAAGCTGGTTCCTAATAGTCAGTAATCTGCTTGACTGATTTGCAGAAAACTCAGTTCACTTCTAAAGCAAGTGAAAAGTCATTTTGCAGTATTAGCAACGCTGCAGTTTGTAAAAAGCTTACATGGAGATATTTTCCTATACTCCCCCAATATCTTTTTTTGTGTTTCTTCAGAATAATTTCCAGATCTATTTGAAAACAGTTGGAGGAAGAAACGTCTTGAAAATTCATAAGGATGCATTGCTATCTTGAAGTCTGCTGATGGAAATCTTATTTTGGCTATTTTTCATGCATTTTTTTTTGTTTCGTTCTGTTCTTCATGTGTTTTTCCTGCTGTTAGCAAATTAATCTTCTCCCAACACAACTTATATTGCATGCCTCTCCAGCTTAAATTGTGAGGAAATAAATATTTACAAGCAGCGGGAAACCAGAACATATACAGAGTATTTCTCCCAAGGTATTTTATGAAAAATAATTATACTGCAAAACAGTTTCTTTAAAAATAGTTGTTCGAATTGGCAACAAACTGAATCAAAATGCAAGCTTCATTTATAAACCATTTTCTTTTATTGCTAAATATAGTGTGAATGAAAGTGAAGTGCAGTAGCAATATAAAATAAAGTTTAAATGATCTGGATGGTTAAAAGAACAACTTGTAACATTATAACCATTCAACCAGCATACTCACCTGAAACAAATGCATACATTTTGCTCATTCTAGCCAAGAGATGTCAGTTTTTCTTTTTATAATTTTTACCAATATTTATAATTTTTTCCAGATCCACAAGAGGTGCTTTATTCATAAGGGGTTTCACATTTTTCTTGTCTTTATGAGACAAATATATAAAAAATGTATTGCAAACATTTTGATAATACTATCAAATAAATCCAAGGGTTCATTATAAAGCACAATTTAACAGTTTAATTATTTATTAGCACAAAACCTCTTTAAACATTACATCTATTCCAAAAGAAAATGATTTTCTTAGCTGTAATTCCCCATAACCCTTAGCACAAAGGGCAAGCTTAGACATGTTGAAATTGTTCATTTATTGCTACTTGCTGATCTGCTTTGGAGTATTAAGGGAAAAGGAGTAGGGAAACATTTTTAGCAAAAAACAGATAAATTGCTTTTCCTTTGTTTAAAAATGGTCTGCTACTTCCTGCTTCCATCTTTTTTCTCTTAAAAAACACTGTATTTCTCACTTCAGAAGTTACCTTTAAGAAGGAACATGTTAAAGAATTTGTTTTCATCTTTGTGCAGAGGAAAAAAAGACTCTTCTGCATGATCTTAAAAACACCACCAATCCTCCTATTTGCAAATTCAAACAAGATACGAAAAAGATATAAAATCGACAGGTTTTTACAAAGAGCAGACCCCATTAGATAAAATTTTGTTAAAACCAGATGAGAATTTGATTAGAAAACTCTATAAATTTCTTTTAAACTGGAAGATGGAAGAAGAACAAGTGAAAGAAACAATGATAGTATGGGCAAAGAACTTTGGACGCTCTATAGATTTGGAAGACTGGCAAAAACTTTGGGATAAAAATATTAAGCTTACAAAAACGGCAGCATATAAAGAAAACTTATATAAGATGTTTTATAGATGGCATATGACATCAGTTCGCTTAGCGAAAATGTTTTAAAATATTTCAGATATTTACTGGAAATGTAAACAACAGCCAGGCACTTATTACCATGCCTGGTGGATATGCCCTATCGCTAAGAAATATTGGTCTAAGATCCATAGATGGTTGGAAAAGATGATAAAACTACAGATAGAATTTAAACCGGAATTGTTTTTGTTAGGAATATTAAGACCTAATTATGGTAAAGAGAATGACTATTTGATATTGCATGTTTTAACAGCTGCAAGGATAGTATTTGCCCAATTTTGGAAAAATGAGAATTTACCATCTGACCAGATTACAATTACTAAAATTTTAGAGTGTGCAGAAGTGGATAGACTAACATTAGAGATGAAAGAAAAAGATGACTCAATTTATTTTATAACTTGGGAAATTTTTTATCAATGGTTAGAGACACATTAGAACTTGAAGGATTCAATATTTTAGAACAGATGACTGATCTTTAACCGAGTTCTAATTAGCATGTTGATGATATGATTATTTTTCATGATTTACTGATTTTCATCTGTTACTCTTGATTGTTAGGATTTTTTGAGATTTTATTAGTAGTGTTTACTTAATAGATCAACATATTTGTTTACTAATTGTTTTTAATATGTTATAGTCTAAGCTTATGGTAAAAATGGTTGAATATGATATTTACTCATTATTATGATCTGGACAGTAGCTTGTTTGTTGAAATATGTGATTGTACCTATCCTTATTTTACCCTAAATCCTTTATTCCCTTCCCCTTTCCCCCACCCCCTCCCTTTACCATACCTATATCGTTCCTATTTTTCCTCATGTTTATAAACTTAATAAAACCTTGTTAAAAAAAAAATACCACCAATCCATCAAGGAGTGAAATTTAAGTCACCTTAGTATTCTTGGGATTCTTCAGGCTAATGTTGTTGCTGCCTTTAGGGTAAGCCTCAGTGTTTTATGCATGAGGAAAAGATTTCTGCTATGGTCTTCACTTATCCACTTCTCTTGTTTTCATGACCTTAATCTTCTGAACCCATATGAGGGCAATCCTTGGTTGCCTTCCCTACCAACTTGATGTGCTAAATGGAGTGAAAATCAGAACCCTGCACAAAGCATTTGTGGTTTTTGCAATAATAAATCCCTCATCCTACTTATATCCAAAAGAAAAAGAAGGAAAAGAAATTAAAACGATAAACCAAGCAGTACTGAATTTTCCTGTAGTGCTAGGAGCAAAAGGAGGAAAAAAAAAAAGAAGGATATGGGCCGAATTCTTATCAATTTAGCACCTGTTCCTTCCTCTAGTGAAGGGTAGCTGCCAAACCCTCAATTTTTCACATTTTCATTAAAGCACCTGAAGCTCAAGAGCTGGGAGGAGAGCTCTAATAAGCAAACTGATTCTCAAACAGACAAACACACACTTTGTCTTTGCAGTACTTTCAGCTACGCTACAAGTTAACTGGAAATATATCAAGCTTAGCTCTCCTCAATGCCGCTGGCACTGTGGTCTCAGACTGCTTTCAAATCAAGCAGAATTTTCATGTGGAAAAAAGTGGCCCTAAGGACCATATCAGCATGCTTTCCAACAGCATAATATTACATTCCTTGACTTCTCCTTGGACTAAATAGTAGATAATTACTTTTGCTATGTTTTTATCCCAATTTACACTGGGGTTAGAGTTTATCCTTAGTGGAGTGGTCCATGTGCCCTGTGAATAAGCTAAAGTAGAAATAAATATATTTATATTTATATTATAAATGCAATACATTTATATTACATTATAGTTATATTTGATATTGATGAATATCAAATTAAGGAATACATGTAAGGAATAAATACCTACTGTATTTTATGTTTTGTGTATTGGTGTGTGCTTGCATAGTAATAGTACTTATTGCTCTGAATTGCACACATATACGTATATACACATATCTAATATTACACTGTATGTAGTTATATATAGTTATAATATTTTTGCAGCATTTTATTGCTCTGAATTTCTGACTATGGTATTATGCACATCCTTAAAATGAAACCTAAGCCTTGGACCAAAACTTAACTATCAGAAAAACTTGTCCTTCTTGCTACAAGTAATTTTAAAGAAATTGCATTAAGAATTTATGAGTAGGACAAATAATGTGCAGCAGCCTCTTGCTTTCTGCTACACATGGAAATAGTTACATCTAACAAAATTGATGGAAGTTTTCATTTTGGCCTGTAAAAAAAAAATCTCTTGTTCAGTTTGATTTATGGGACCAATGAATTGCTATATTTGGAGCATTTTATCATGGATCTAATGCATTGGTGCTGACAGAAAATCAATACATCTTAACACTGCTTGCTATATGGCATTGTGTGGTATAGGAGTTGGTTCCAGATGCTGCATACAGAGACAAATGGAAGGATAAAATAGAGAAGAGACTACACAAGTTGCTGCTGCAGATTTTTAAGGCAGCAAGAAATGGATCAAATTGGATATTAAACCAGGGTTCAACACTACTGTCTGCACAAGTTAAAGGGTTTCAGGATCAGATTCAGCTCCTCTCTTTCCCTCTCATCTCCCTTCATGTATAGGAATTTCCTCTTATCCTGCATTATGGGAAAAAGTGGTTCCAAAGTTCCCTTTCAGCATCGCCAATTATTTGCCTTTATTGGGCAGATGGAAGGGGATTCAGTGGTGGGATTCAGCCAGCTTGCACCAGTTCGGCAGAACCGGTAGCTAATTTTTTGTTTCCCAGGCCCAGAATGGACTTCCGGAAGCAGCATCCATACAGAGAACCGGTTGTTTACATATTTGAATCCCACCACTGAGAGGATTGCTATATGACTGTGGAGATGGCTTGATGGAAAAGGCAAGCAGGAATTTCCAGACAAGAAGAATTCTTCAGTGATGGAATCACTTAAGCAAGAAGGTGGTTACCTCCCTAAAATGAACATTGTTATGCAAAATACAGAAGGGACCCTGGAGGTCTTCTAGTCCAATCCCCAGCTCTAGCAGGAAACCCTATACATTTTAGGCAAATGGCTGTCCAGTCTCTTCTTAAAAGCCTCTGGTGTCAGAAGTAGGACTGCTGCAGTATGTGTCAGAGGTCCTTGATTTAGATTCCTGTCAAGGCATTGAATTTGTTATCTTAAACAGTCTCTTTCAGCTCAAGGATTCTTGGATGTGAAATCCCTCTTTGCTTCTATAGTACTAAACCAAAGTTTGAAATTGCATCCAAATATTTCCTAATAGTGAAATATACCTTAGCAGTGGAGAATCTGTTATTGTAATGGTTATCATCCATATTTGATCTCTTTGCCACAGGTACTGCTGAATCATGTAATGCAGGGGTCCCCAATCTTTCTGTGTTGGCGACCCGGTGGGAAAGGGAGGGGCAGGCACCTTTATGCATGCATGCACACACATGCTAATGTGGCTGCACGCGTGTGCATGTGAATGGGGCCATGAGCATGTACGTTCCGCAAATGGGGCTGCTAGCATGGTGCAAGGCTCATGGCTCAGCTAATGGCGCAAGGGGGGTGAGTGGTGCACATGCGCACTGACCAGCCACTCATGTGGCCTGGTGACCAAGAGGCCACAGCCCGGTAGAGGGCCACGGCCCATAGGTTGGGGACCTCTGCTGTAATGTACTTTTATTCTACATTTTAATCAAAAAAAGCTCCCAAGTGTCTTCTAAATTATGACAAGGTGAAATCTCCAATCCCTCAGTTTGGAGATTCTATTTTAGTGAATCTCTGGATCAAACTACTTTCAAAATCAAAATGTCAAAGTGATTCAAAGCTTCAAGTCAGACCAATGTCTGGAAAATTTGAATAATTTGCCACATGTTTTCCCAACTTTGACTTGTTCAGACAGTACTCCTGAACCATGGTTTCACATCTGATCTGATCCATGTTGAAGTCACAAAAATCAATTATTTGGCTCAGACATTCAAAATAGATTTTTTTTCCAAATCACATCAAATCATTTTGATGATCCAAATCATCAAGATTCAAATTACTTGAATTCGATCAACCTCTGTCTGCACACTTATTACAAATATTAACAATCCCTGCCTTCAGTTTCACAGTATAAACTGTATGGCAGCTAGAGAAAAGGAAGCAGAAAGTAGAAAAAATAAGGTCAGCATCAGCTTCAGGATTAAGTTTCTATTCAAAATATTACATATTCCTTTCCTTGACACCTCTAAACACCGTTGAATTAGAATTCAGTTGTCAATGTGGTTGGCTTTTATACATGTGGCATGGAAAAAGGGGACAGGTTTTTTCTTAAATCAAGCGGGAATTAGGACAGATTTGAGGGGCCAATAAAGCATTTTTATTTTTTATTAAGGTTCCAGTGAACTTTTTAAAAGCTCTTCACCTACCCACAGGTAATGAAGTTTCAGGTCCATGAACACTCAGCATTCTTGTCAATTTACGTTTTGCATGTAACGAAACACAAGGACGCAGTTATCATATATTAGAAGGACAGTGTTTTCCATTTAACAGCTTTCAGCTTTGTACTGTACTCAAAATTAATGCCATCATTAGACAGCAAGAGGTTACATGATTTAAAACTCTTGGTATTATCAGACTGAAGTTATCCATCACTCTTCATAATGCAATACTGATTAATGCTTCTCTGAAGTTCTTAAAGATGTTTTTGTGCAAGTATTTCCTCTAGTGCTGAAAAACACTGCAATGAAGAGTTCTGTCACAATAAAGGTCAAGGTTATACTGCTGGATGATCAGTAAGAAATTAAATTATGGGATGTACCCTCTTTCCCTCATATACATGGTACATAGAACTCTGTATGATTTTATAGCCACAATAATGGTTCATTATTGTAGGGCAGAATCAAGCACCTATTTCAATCACTAAAGAGATATACGTGGGATACACTTTGTTCTGTTTTATCCTTGGCGGGACACCTGTGTGGTGTAGCATGATTTTTCCCAACTTCAATCAGTTAAGCAATCTTGAGAAATAGATACTCCTTAACTTTGAGTGGGCCTCATCGCCTGGAATAAAAAGACTCCTTAACCCTAATGATCGTATTCTTGGCAGGTCTTCCTAGCCTTGAATCTTGATGCATTCAAGATAAAATGGACTTGTCTTCCTTGATAATATCCAGTGAGAAGAAACTGGTGTGATTAATTATGAGCCTTTGTAAGCTAGTCATAAGCCTCCATGGTTTGTAGACCTAACTTAGAGAGTGGTATATGTTTGTTGTGGGAACAGGGTTGATAAGGAGCCCTTCCCAAGGCTGTGAGGTTGTTAGGTTTTCACACCTCTTCTGCAGCTAGAGATAAGGCTGATGGCTGGAGGCACATTCCATTCTCACTCCAGTCTGGCATCAAGGGAAATAGATCAAAGAGAAAGAAGATAGAGGAAAGCGGAGAGGATACATTGTAGTGCCCATAGCTTCCCCCCTCCCCCCAGGAGTATGGCAGAACCTGCAGGAATAAAGAATAAAGAAATCACCCCTTCCCAACAACTGGATTGTGACAGGAGCTCTTCCAATGTCAATGCATATTAAAACAAAAAAATATACCCTGGAGACATCCCTGAGTTCTCCTATGCTGCTTCATCTTTTTTCTTTTTTTTTGACCAAAAACATGGAATGAAGAAAAAACATTATCATCTTTGTGACAATTCATTATCAGTGATGTCTGAATAATGTTAAGCATGTGTAAAGCACTAATTATGTTTTATGCTGATTGTCATAAAATGTAACAGCAACCTTGATCAGTTGCTGATTAACAGCTGTATGTTGAAGACTCTGAAGAGGCTGTTCTGGAATATGAATGGTAATGCCATCTCAATCTATAGGAGGAAAAATTAAAAGTTACTTCAGAAATTTATCCCCATTTCCCCTGCTGAAGAAGATGCTATTGTAGTCAGTGACAGATATACTAAAATCCTTGTAGCAGTTTCGGATACTTGGCTGAAAAGCCTAAAAATTTCAAACCAGGCAGTCCCCACCTAGAATGGCAAGCAAGTTGCTAAAAGTCCAGCTTAAGAATTTCCCTGCTCTGCACAGCTAGGATGGCAGCCAAGAGGTAGCTAAGATGAAAGCAATTCAAGCTTATTTGTAACAAAGGAGTAGGTAGAACATAATCTATGTGGTAGGCAGTACCATACAGCCAGTTTCATTGTATGAAATTGACTCATCAGATGTGGATAGCCATTAAGAATATTAAGTAGGTATTGAAGGGTTTTTGTGTGTGTGTGTCCCTCTCTGTATGTGTGTGTGTCTGTGTGTCGGTGTCCCTGTGTGTCTGTCTATCTGTCTTTTGAAAACATTTATTCGATGTTTTCAAAAGAATAGATATCAGATTTTGTTTGTAAGTGATGTAAAAATTTAAGGGTTTACTATCTGATTTAATTTGGTTTTGTGAGCTACTGGTGGTGCCCCTTTCAGAATAAGATTTCAATATACTCTACATTAATAGATTCATGGAGACATCTTTACATATTAAAGAACTTAAGATACTAAATTGGTAAAATATTGATATTTTACAGCAATACAGTAGCATTTTCAGGGTTTTTATCCATTTCTACTTGATAATAAAGTAGTATTATAATATATTATATTTTTTGTAAACCAGTGATTTTTACTGTACATTTACACTATATATTTTAGCTATTTAGTATTGGTAGTTTTTAATTTTTTTTAAAGGGAGGGGTCTTTTTTGTCTTTTATTTTTGGGGCAGCCTATTTAGTTTTGGTGATTTATTGTCTTTAGCATGTTATTGTTTGTTTCATTGTTTATCATCTGAATTTTTGTACTGTTTACTTTTTGTAATCTTCCTATAAAATACAATATAATCGGTGAAAAAAAATCAATTTTTCAATTTCTGTTTGCCTTTAGGTATAATGATTCTTGTGCCATATAATTTCCATAAACCTGCAATATGGAAAGAAAAAATATCTGGTAATTTTTTTAAAAGATGGGGGACTACTTGGTTTTGTATTGATTAAAATGCAAATGATGGACCTAAAATGAACAGCAGATGCCAAACAAATGCCCCAGGGAACAAAGAAAGAAAACAACTTCAGTAAGTTTTATGGTATGACTCAATGAATGTACTTGCTCCTTTTGGGGTTTTTTTTGCAATTTTCCTGGCATAATAAAAGCTAGAGGGCATTAAAAGTAGGTTTGCTAAAAACCTATCTCACCATTAATTAAACACTATGACAAGAAAGTAACCTTGTAAATTCTTTAACGCTACTAGGATTTATGTAAAGTTCATTCATGCATTAGATTGAATGAAAGGGCAATCATACATTACTTATATCTGTACATCCCCAGTTTCCTTTAGAGAGCAAAAGATTTATAAAGATAGGGAATTTGGTGGCCCTGTCTATCAAAAGATGGAAGATGAAACACACACACACCCCACTAGACATTAGTGAGTGTTTGGAGACCAGGGCCTCTACTATGACACCGGAATTGATATATAGATGGGTGATTATCTAGAGCTGACTGTAAGAAACCCAGCTAATCAGTAGTAGTCCTTGACATATAACCACAGTTGGGAACCAGAACTTTCATTGCTAAGCAAAGTGGTTGTTAAGTCAGTTGCACATCATTTTACAACATTTTTGCTTTAAACAAATTAAACAAATCACATACTTATTAAACATTGACTTTGCCTGTCAGGAGCTGGCTAGGAACATCACAAATGGGAATCACATGACCCAGGGTCACTGCGACCAACTTTAATGCAGGCCAAATGCCTGAATTTTGTTCATGTGACCATGGGAACACTGATCATGCTTGATGACTGTTTATAAGTTACTTTTTCAGCACTGTTGTAACTTCAAACAGTCATTAAATGAATGTAATAAATGAATGTAAGTTGAGGACTATACGTATTCCAATAGCAGATTGGTTGATTAGATTAATTGGAGATATGGAAACTTCCCTTTGGCTGAGAATGAAGGGAGAAGGCTAATCAATCCCAACAGAACTGGAATAAGGGTGGACACATCCCCATAGTGTTGAACTAAGAGAGATTTTATGGGAAACATCAAGTGGGACATTACATGAGAAGAAAGGCAGACCAAAGATGCTTTTCTCCAAATCGCAACTGGACCTTCTTGATTCTCATCCAAGAAGCTTCTTCAGTTCTAACTAAATGGTGGGGAAAGAAAAAGTTTTATACTTTTATCAGTCAGCCAGTCTTAAGTGGATATTTGATTTCTTATTCCATCTTTCTATAGTCTTGAATTTCTAATTTAGTATATGTTAAAAATTTATAAAGCATAATGGTGATTTTATTTGTTCAATTTATATTTCCACCCCTTTTCTCCAGAAACTTAAGCCATTTTATGTCGTACAGTGGTACCTTGGTACTCAATTGCTTTGAAACTCATTGAATTTGGTATTCAATGCATTTTGACATGAAATTTTATCCTAGTACTCATCATTTGTTTGGTAAAGACACAAGCTAGAACTTGTTGGTGTCTGCTGCTTTGTGGCTCACTACATTATTCCTTATAGGAAATTTTTTTTTGGTACTCATCGTTTTTGGTACTCATCATGCCTCCTGGAACCAATTAACAATGAGTACCAAGGTACCACTGCATTTTCCCCTTATTTTTTGTGTAATCCCTAGAAGCAATTAACAGGAGGGGTCTATGTAGCTAAAATCATTGTGGGACTTACTTACTTTCAACTTATTTGATTTAGTTTACTTATTTGATGCATTTAAAAAGTTTCTCTTGAAATTACATTGCTCTAGAGCAGGGGTTTTCAACCCCCAGTCTGTGGACCGGCACTGGACCACAGCATGCCAGCAACTGGTCTGCACAAATAAGCAAAGCCCCATCGCAGGATGGAGGCTGCACCTGAACCCACGCCCCCTCTGGTCCACGAAAAAAACTCTCCTCATAGAACTGGTCCCTGATGCCCAAAAGGTTGGGGGCCACCACTCTAGACGTAGTCTTTAATTGTCTCCATGGGACAAACTTACTTGCTAGATACTTCTGACCAAACCTGAGAATCCTGTTTCCTCCTATGGGAGGGAACTTAAATATAATTAAAATTAAATATTCCTTTAAAAAAAAAAAACCTCCTTTCTGAGTCTCACAAAGCTGGATGCTTCATAAATCATCAGGTCACTATACTGTTGAATTCAAGGCAGTTACTCTGGTCATAATGACATCACTATAAAACTTAGAAGACCTTGCAATGTTAAGTCATAAAAATGTCAACTAAATATAAGGACCAAGGTTGTTCTCCTGGTACAGGTTTTTTCAAGTAATATTTCATGTTCTTGTCTTACTTCCTGAACCAGATTTACAAGTCTTTTCACAACAACAATATTCCAGGTATGGCTCTCCTTCTCTAAAGATAGATCAGCACTTTTCTAACTCTTTGCAACTGCTATCATGAATAAATTAGCAATTATATTCATTACAAAGTTAATAAATGAATTATTAAAATGCTTTTGATTTTATGCTTTTTTACTGTTGATTGTAAGCAATCCCAAGAATATGTAAATATTAAGAAAAAAAAAGTTGCATGTTCTCAACTAATGACCACAATTGAGCCGAAAATTCCTGTTGCTAAGTGAGGCAGTTTTTAAATGAATTTTGCCTCATTTTATGACTTTTCTTGTCACAATTGTTAAGTCAGTCACTGCAATTGTTAAGTGAGTAACTTAGTTGTTAAGTGAATCTGGCTTCCCCATTGACTTTGCTTGTAAAAAGGTCGCAAAAGGGAATCACATGGACCTAGGGAGATTGCAACCGTCATAAACATGATTCAATTGCCAATTATGATCACGTGGGGATGCTGCAGTGGTTATAAGTATGAAAAATGACCATAAGTCACTTTTTTCAGTGACCTTTGAATGGTCACTAAATGAACTGTTGTAAGACGAGGACTACCTGTATAAGCAAAGGTTAAGGAAAGAGGATAAGAGTTTAGCACAATTTCAAGTTTGCAACAATAATTATAATAGTGGCATTACTTTAATGGTACTGATAGTAACTTTGAATTTATGAATAAGAAAATTTCATTACAATGTTCAAGTGATGGTCCCACAGCCATTCTATCCTAAAATTGCTGCAAGGTGTTCTATTACAGTGGCAGCAACAGAAAGCCTGATAGCAGAAAATTAACTATTCTGGTGAACCGACATAAGCTGGAAAACAAGAGAAGGTGATTCTTTGAGCAACTTACTTGCTTATTTTCTATAAATATGGTAATAGAAGGTGACTGAGGTGATCATGCTAGGAGAAAGCCTCCAAAACAGACTTCACAATCCGAACCGTCTCTGATGCAGCACTCCACTAACTCACGCCTGGTAAAATAGTTCACATCCCTAAATTCTCAAGTCTCACCACCTGGTGCACAGTTTTTATTTTATAGATGCTCTAGCCTCAGATATATAAACATCCATCTCATCTAACATCTGGAATAAACCAGGGTTCTATAACCTGAACCTACCTTCTTTTCTTGCATCAGTCTTGGATAGCAGTATTTCAGTACAGTAGGTGATAACTGTGTGAGATAAGCTTCTGAAATATCCTTGTTCATAAGTAAATCAGCTCCACAAAGGTCCCTACCAAATTAATTAATAGTTCCATCATGACAGTTCCTGGTTCAATGCAGCTGTTTTGAACTGAAAAATAAAATATCCTTACAAATATCACAAAGACTTGTTTCTTGCATTACATCCGGTAGTCGGCCAGTACACTCCTGATAGAAATGTTTAGCCAATTACCAATTTGCTATACACTTCATATATGCAGTTTTACTTTTAAAAAGGAAAGGAAAATGTCTGTACTTGTCCCACTTCAACATGCTATGGCTGAAGATATGAAGAAAATATATAACAGGGTAGAAAGAACTGCTAAGTAGGAGGGATCAGGAGATGAACCAGAACAACTGAATACTCTGTGTTCTTGTTGAGTTCTCTGCCTTTGGTAGCAACCTTAGAACATTTTCTCCTAACAATAAACAAAAAGGCAGAAAGTAGTTTCCAGGGATCTTTTAGGTGCAAAACACAAACTCATATCCCCCCCCCCCCACATACAAGAAAATCCCTCAATACAAGTAGCCTTTGACTTACAACAGTTCATTTAGTGACCATTCAAAGTTACAACGGCACTGAAAAAAGTGACCTATGACCATTTTTCACAGCTATGACCTTTCCAGCATCCCCATGATCATGCGATCAAAATTCGGATGCTTGCCAACTGGTTCATATTTATGTCTCTAGGTCACATCATCACCTTTTGGGACCTTCTGACCAGCAAAGTCAATGGGGAAGCCCGATTCACTTACAAAGCGGATTATTAACTTATCAGCTGCAGTGATTCACTTAACAACTGTGGCAAGAAAGGTTGTAAAATGGGACAAAACTCACTCAACAAATGTCTCACTTAACAACAGAAATCTTGGGCTCCATTGCGATCGTAAGTTAGGGACTACTTGTATTGTTTTAAAAAGAAGAAGCATTTAAAAAAAACCAAAGAATTATGTGATGCTGACACTTGAACCCGATATAATTAGATCTGTCGCAAAATTGTTGGCTTCTAATTCCATTTGTTGAAAGACCAAGAACAGGAAATTAATGTATGGTGATAATATGGGATTTTTTTACTGGAGGATTTCTCAAAGAATAACAGTGCACTGAGTCCTTTGATGAACCTATTTTATCAGGTGGAGCCAGTACCACTCCTGCAGCCATCAATAAGCTTGTAGATCACTTTTCTGGATTCATTATTATTATTATTTGCTGGAGAGGATGCTTTCTCAACTCATAAGTAAGTAGAAGTGTAATGTGTCAGGCAAAACAAAGAAGTAATGAAACCCTGTAAAAATACAATCTTGAATCTTGCTACGGATAAGTCGAAGCAGGGCTGCCTTAATGGACTTGCTGATAACACAAATATTAACCTAACTCATTTTTTCCATGCAATAAACCCAAGTAATGAGACTTTGTGATCTGCTTTGTTGGAGTGGGGGGAGGCTGAAACTTTCCAGTGTCATACAGTAAGCCATTTTCATTAGCACTCAAATATTTCCATCTGCATTTCTGTCTTGCCTTTTCAATAAAAAGCTTTCTTAAAATAGCATTTTTATCTATCTATCTATCTATCTATCTATCTATCTATCTATCTATCTATCTACATCTTTGCTCAGAGAACCAGTTTGGTGCAGAGGTTAAGACTAGACTAGACTAGACACCAGGAGACTGTGAGTTCTAATCCTGCCTTAAGCAAGATTCTCAGTCAAAAGGTGACCAACTTTTTTACAATGAAAAGGAAGACACAAATAAATTGAAGAAAAAAATATTGTAAATAAAAGAAACATTTTATTCATTGCAACAATAATACAGACAACTTGCATGTGCAAAGTTTGCCAGCCAGGTGTTTTGGTGTGCTTAGCAGCAATTCCTATTGGCTTTCGAAAGCCAATAGCGGGAGTAGCACAGCTCATGCAAAAGTTGAAAAAAAAAAACCCATCAAAAAAGGTGCCAGAACGCCATTCTGAGCATTCCATGAGGGAAAAAAAAAGCCCTGCAGATTAGTCTTTAAAAATCGAAAAGGAGGACATGAAGGAGGACACTTTTTGAGGGAGGACAGAACTTACAAAAGGAGGACTGTCCTCCCTAAAGGAGGACTGTCCTCCCTAAAGGAGGACGGTTGGTCACCTTATCAGTCATCCAGGTCATGGTTGTCCGAAAGGTGCTTTTTGGGGGAGGCAGCTGGACTTCCTTTGTTTTTCCTTGAAGGCATTTCACTTCTCATCCAAGAAGCTTCTTCAGTTCTTCGGAAATGTCTTTAAGGAAAAACAAAGAAAGTCCAGTTGCCTCCTAAAAAAGTACCTTTGAGACTTTATAGGCCCCACCTGGGGCCTATAAGTCTCTCTGAGCCCTTGCAAGAAGCCAAAGACAAGCTATTTCTGGAAATCTTGCCAAGTAAACAGCAGGGACTAATCCAGGCAATTGCCAGTTGTCAACAATGACTCAGGTGCTGGCACATATAGCACCCACACTCAGATCCATCTTTCCTACTGATAGAATACTGTCAAAGTGTGATTACAAGACATTTTGAAGGGAGAACAGCACTCCTTATCACATTCTAGGCAGTTGAGTGATTAGGTTATTATTGAGTTTTGTTCTTCTACAACACGGGTGTCAAACTCGCCACGTCACGTGATGTGTGATGACATATCGTGACTTTTTTCCACATTGCCGGAGCTGAGGTGGGCGTGGCCTCCGCATGATGCAACCAGCCATGGGCCGGCAGTTTGACACTCCTGTTCTACAACAAACATAGTTAAATAATTAGTTACTCGTTAAGCCAAATTTGAGTCTTGACGACTGCATGGATAATGGTTGACTTATACCCACTAATTTGTAGTTTTTCCAAGAATATTCCAGTAACTTCTTTCATCCTGTGTTTATCTTATCCCTTGACTTCCCCTGTTGAATTTGTTTTAGTAATACATTAGGATATAGATTAGGATAATTGTAGCACTGTAAATACATGTAATGAACATATAAAACTTGTTTCTGTTATTCTTCTCATGCTTTGCATCACATATGTTTTAAGACTGGTAGTAATGCCAAGCTGGTTTTAAATATATGTAGAAGTTAATGAGAATTGCAATGAAATTGGGTAATAAAATTTGTCATCTAAGGAAGGGGATATTTCTCACACAGGAAATAAAAATTATCTATCCCTTGAGAGAAGTATTATTCCTTACTAAAAAAAAAAACCCTTCCTCAATCTGATGCCTGCCATAAAAATGTTATGATTCACGTATCTCAAAGCTATAATTGTGAAAGACTTATCTGTAATATGAATACAGTTATTATTGCATACTGCAAATGCTCCTTGAAACTCCAAAACATAGCAGAAGGGACAAACAATAACAGTTTCCTTTAAATATATTAGCACATAGGCACATAAACATTTTTGGGAAAAAAATGTTGTGAACACATTCATATAAATGGATGCTATAGATTTCAAGATCAGTCACAAAACTCTAATTTTCTACAAAACGTATGGGAATGCCCCATGTTATCTTTAAGATTATTTCAGGATTCACTCCTTACACAAGTCTCTCATTGCTTGTCTTCTCTTGTAGATAAACTTACTTCCAAAGCATAGGTTTGGTGCTACCCATCATTTTAATTTTCTAAATGTGTCTATGGACCCATACAAGGTCAAGAACATTCCTGAGATATATTCTTGGTGTTCAAGAAAATAGTGGGTTGAGAATTTTTTTTTTTGCAGCAAGCAAAAGCAATGGAGATGCAACCCCTCAGATTTACAGCACTATGGGATTTCATTGCAGATCAAATGGATTGTGAAATCTTAATAATAGGTAAGTCTGGTCACTAAACTCTAAACTTAGTATAGCCTGAAAAATATGTTGCCTCCCCCAAAGAGTGAAAATCCTAATTTTTAAAGAAACCTACTATCAAATCTCTGTCAACAGGGGGAGCTCTAAAATGTCATTTTCCTCTGTTCTGGAGCATCCTTTTTTTTTTTAAAAAAAAAGTCCAGTTTTGAACTTTTTATATCTTTATTTATATCAGCATAATACAACTTCAAACAATGCTACTGGATTCAACAGGTGAATCTCACAGGCTCTCCTCTCCCTTTACACCAGGGGTCCTCAAACCTGGCCACTTTAACACTTGTGGACTTCAACTCCCAGAATTCTGGGAGTTGAAGTTCACAAGTCTTAAAGTGGCCAAGTTTGAGGACCCTTGCTTTACACCACAGACTGAGCAATCTCCTTAAAGGCACATGAATGCTTCAAAAGTACCTGCTTCACTGTAGTACTCTTTATATAGTCTCAGAGAATCTTTCTTTTCCCTCTCTCTTCCTGACCATCTTCTTTCGGGCTACACCTCTTGTCCATTTCTTTCAGCATCTCTGAGCTTTGAACCTGCTGGCCATTTTGTTTTCTGGTGAAACCTGACAGCTTCTCGCAATCCATAAGCTGCCAAGTCACTCCACAGCCCAGGCTGCCTGCTCCCCTGTAAGGAATAGGCATCTCAGCTGGGCAAAAGTACTGCAAGCAGAAAAGCCTCAAGCTTTCCCTCCTCTCTCTTGGGGTTTAAAAATTTATCTTTCCAACAGCAGAGGGGAAAATTCCTCATTATCATACCCCAGCCCAGGGGCTTTTATAGATTTCTGAATTAATTTTTTCTCTTACTGCCAAATTTCTCTCCGTTTTATACCCCCCTTTCACCATCTGACCCACTTAAGAGCAAATAAAGCTTTAACTTCAGGAAGTTTAACAAGAGCAAATTCCTAATTCCTGCATCCTGCTTTATTTTAATCTTTTTTCTGGATTTTATCAATGTTACAGCAACTATGGCTACATTGTTAATCACGTTCCATATTGTCCATCCAGAGATGTCTATGTCTGGTTCAAAAAGTGCAAGATGGTGGATGCAGCATTGCAATCAACTCAGCCTGCTTACATGTTTTTATGGCTATTTTCTCCCACTGATTTGACAATTGCATTGGAAACGATTAGTGAGTTTCTCTTATATTTCTTCCTGCTATTTATCTTCTCCAGAGGTTAGCTCCAACCCATTCACATTATTATCACTTTAAAGCTTGGTGGTATCTTAAAAGGCCATTGGACCCCATCATCAAATCAGCCAATATGTTTCAAAACTGCCAATCCATACAGGGTTTTAGTTGTTTTGCAAGATTTTATTTGAGAATGTTGAAAATTCATACAGAATTTCATGGTCTTTTGCTTGAGGTGTTGTGGGACTGTGCAGTTTTTATACAAGATTTCATCATATCTGAAATCTTGTGACATTTGGTGGCCTCGTGAATTTCGGCCTACGTATACCCTTGAAGTGGTAACAGGCACACTATTGTCTATGGGCATATTGTTCTAAACCCTGATTCACAAACATATGATATGACTTTAGCTATCATAGATCAAGACAACCAGTTTGTTTAAGGCAGCAGGCTAGAAACCAGAAGACCATGAATTCTAGGCCTGCTCGCAAAACTAGCTGGGTGATCTTGGGCCATGATATGTTCTCAATCTTAGAAGAAGACAATGATGAAAAATGTTGCCAAGAAAACTGCAGAGACTTGTCCAGGTCATTGCCAGAAATCTAAAACGACTTGGGGGCCCAAAAAACATATCATGGATCAAACAAAATTTTAACTAGATGTGTGATTAACTATATTGGATTAACCTAATCCAGTACTTAACATTCTTCTTTCTTTTTTGTTTTTAAGGTCAGCAGGAGAAATGCTCTGCATTATTTACTGATTTATATAATTGCTCATCTCACAGCTAAACAAGCAACCTCAGTATGGTCAAATGAGGTGAAAATTTCCTCTGGGATAAAATAAAATAAAATCTCTTTCTGACAGGGCATAGCTTCTGTTGACCTTGTGGGTAGAACTCTCTGGTTTTTAAGGCAATGTTGTGGGATGTGGTTTGCCACTGCCTCCTCCTGTAGTATCTCTTTTCTAGAGGCTCTTTCATCCTTATAACAAGCAGATCAAACCCTGCTTAGTTGTTGAAGATCAGGCAAGGTCAGTGAGATGCTGTTTGGTTTAAATTCCTTGTTTTTGTTTTTTTTTAAAAAAACCACGAAAACATGATAAAAAGCTTCATGACAAAAAGTTACTAATGAAGTGTCTCATTGTGAGACTATCAAGAAGAAACAGGCATTGGAGTATCTCCTGGCAGGAGGTAATAAATGTAAACTTTTGTGCCTACAAGTGCCTTCCCTTGATGGAAGTGCCAATTAATTGACTAGGTGTTTGATAATGATTAAACGAAGATGGTATTTTTTAACAATGCTTGAGCAGAAAACCTTCAGATGAGTGCATGGCAATGAGATGAAAGAAGGCACGATATTGCAAAGAGCATCTGTTAATTTATTAAAAGAGGCACCCTTTCAATCCACTGATTTATCACAGAGATTCAGGCATGTTGGAAAAATTAAATTGATTAGCTGTTTTTCAATTAAAATCCTACTTCAAAGTTTGCTGCTTTTTCAAATAACTTTTAATACTGTTATATACAAACTCCAGCCAGTTGTGAGCATCTATGGGCCAGGTATGTATGTATGTATGTATGTATGTATGTATGTATGTATGTATGTATATATATATATATATATATATATATATATATATATATATATCCAAATTTCTTTAGCAGTTAAAAAAATGTCAAGGTGTAATCAATTAGACATCTGTCTGAAAAACTTCCTGCTATGTAGATCTTTGGTTATTCAGGTTTTCTCCCGCGTAAAATTGGAAATGTCTTGGCGACGTTTCGACGAAGTCCCATTCGTCATCTTCAGGCTGGTGTTTTCAGCTTCGTGCTTCGAGGAGCAATGTGTGGTCTTAGGAAGAAACAGCTAAGACCACACATTGCTCCTTGAAGCACGAAGCTGAAAACACCAGCCTGAAGATGATGAATGGGACTTCATCAAAATGTCACCAAGACACTTCCAATTTTACGCGGGAGAAAACCGAATAACCAAAGACCTAATATATATATATATATAATAGGTCTTTGGTTGTTCGGGTTTTCTCCCGCGTAAAATTGGAAGTGTCTTGGCAACGTTTCGACGAAGTCCCATTCGTCATCTTCAGGCTGGTGTTTTCAGCTTCGTGCTTTGAGCAGCAATGTGTGGTCTTAGCTGTTTCTTCCTTTTAACTGCCAGTGGGGTATGAACTGATTGGGTGGGAGCTTGGCTGTGTTCTGATTGGGTGGAGGTGTGTTCTGAATGGTTAGGGGCTTGGCTGTGCTCTGATTGGCTGGGGGAGTGTTCTGTTTGGTTGTGCTCAGGTTAGTCTGAGTTGCAGAGGGGTTTAAGATTTTGGGGTTAGGGAGTCGTTTGTCAATAAGGGCAGGTTTCCAAATGGCTGGTAGGCGGGAGGTATCATCTCGCTTGTTCATGCTGTGTGGGCGTTTTTCTATCTCGATGGCTTCTCTGATTATTCTGTTATTAAAATGTTCACTTTTGGCAATGGTTCTGGTATTTTTAAAGTCAATTTCATGTCCTGTGGCTTTAAGGTGTTGGACCAGGGAAGATGTTGGTTCCTCTTTTTTGACTGAGTTCTTATGTTCTTCAATGCGTGCACTTATTCTTCTGTTGGTTTGTCCGATGTATGTGGTGGGACAAGTGGTGCATGGGATTTCGTATACTCCTTGATTTTCTAATTCAATTTTATCTTTGGGGTTTCTAAGGATGGTGGATATTTTTCTGTTTGTGCAGAATGCTGTTTTGATGTTGTGTTTAGAAGGATCTTACTGATTCTGTCTGTGGTGCCTTTTATGTATGGGAGGAGGGCTTTGCGTTTTCTTGTTCTTTGTCTTGGATTTTGGTGGGGGTTTCTTTTTGGATTAGGTTTGTAATCTTATTTCTATGGAATCCATTGGATGTTAGTACATTGGTGAGAGTGTGTAGTTCGGGTTTTAGGTGTTGTTCGTCAGCTAAGCGTTTTGTTCTGGAGATGAGTGTCTTGGCTACAGAGTTGATCTGTGCTGGGTGGTGGTGTGAGAGAGCGTGCAGATAGCGGTTTGTGTGTGTTTTCTTCTGGTAGATGGTGTGTCCTAGGGAGCCATTGGATTTCTTGTAGACTAAGACATCCAGGAAGGGAAGTTGGTTGTTAGCTTCTGTTTCCATGGTGAACTGTATTTTGGGGTGTAGGCTGTTGAGGTGTGTGAGGAAGTTGTCCAGTTTTTCTTTCCCATGTGGCCAGATTATGAAGGTGTCGTCTACATATCTGAGCCAGAGTTTGGGTTTGTGATCCGATTTTTCTAGAGCTTGGGTTTCAAAGTGTTCCATGTAGAGGTTGGCAATGACAGGTGAGAGGGGTGATTGTCATTGCCAACCTCTACATGGAACACTTTGAAACCCAAGCTCTAGAAAAATCGGATCACAAACCCAAACTCTGGCTCAGATACGTAGACGACACCTTCATAATCTGGCCACATGGGAAAGAAAAACTGGACAACTTCCTCACACACCTCAACAGCCTACACCCCAAAATACAGTTCACCATGGAAACAGAAGCTAACAACCAACTTCCCTTCCTGGATGTCTTAGTCTACAAGAAATCCAATGGCTCCCTAGGACACACCATCTACCAGAAGAAAACACACACAAACCGCTATCTGCACGCTCTCTCACACCACCACCCAGCACAGATCAACTCTGTAGCCAAGACACTCATCTCCAGAACAAAACGCTTAGCTGACGAACAACACCTAAAACCCGAACTACACACTCTCACCAATGTACTAACATCCAATGGATTCCATAGAAATAAGATTACAAACCTAATCCAAAAAGAAACCCCCACTAAAATCCAAGACAAAGAACAAGAAAACGGCAAAGCCCTCCTCCCATACATAAAAGGCACCACAGACAGAATCAGTAAGATCCTCCATAAACACAACATCAAAACAGCATTCTGCACAAACAGAAAAATATCCACCATCCTTAGAAACCCCAAAGATAAAATTGAATTAGAAAATCAAGGAGTATACGAAATCCCATGCACCACTTGTCCCACCACATACATCGGACAAACCAACAGAAGAATAAGTGCACGCATTGAAGAACATAAGAACTCAGTCAAAAAAGAGGAACCAACATCTTCCCTGGTCCAACACCTTAAAGCCACAGGACATGAAATTGACTTTAAAAATACCAGAACCATTGCCAAAAGTGAACATTTTAATAACAGAATAATCAGAGAAGCCATCGAGATAGAAAAACGCCCACACAGCATGAACAAGCGAGATGATACCTCCCGCCTACCAGCCATTTGGAAACCTGCCCTTATTGACAAACGACTCCCTAACCCCAAAATCTTAAACCCCTCTGCAACTCAGACTAACCTGAGCACAACCAAACAGAACACTCCCCCAGCCAATCAGAGCACAGCCAAGCCCCTAACCATTCAGAACACACCTCCACCCAATCAGAACACAGCCAAGCTCCCATCCAATCAGTTCATACCCTCACTGGCAGTTAAAAGGAAGAAACAGCTAAGACCACACATTGCTGCTCAAAGCACGAAGCTGAAAACACCAGCCTGAAGATGACGAATGGGACTTCGTCGAAACGTCGCCAAGACACTTCCAATTTTACGCGGGAGAAAACCCGAACAACCAAAGACCTATATACAAAATACCCGCGAAAACCTCAGAAAACATATATATATATATATATATATATATATATATATATATATATATATATATATATATGATGTCGCAGTTGGCGACTGCTGCTTGTGGATGGCTCTGGATTGAGCTGATACAGGCAAAAGAAAAGAAAAGAAAGATTTCTTTCTCCCATATTTGGGCTGACAGGGTGCACATTCAAGGTAAAATCTCCTCCCCTGTCTCTCTCCTGATACAGCTGACAAAGTGAGAAAGAGCCTGTGGCCTAGAGGTTAATATAACTGCCTAACATGCATATAGCCCAGGTTTGAATCTCAGAAGAGTAAGTCTGGCTGAAGAGAGTTAAAGAAACTCGAAATAGCTATCCCAGTTCTCTCTTTATTCTTTGTTAGCAACCTAAAAATGCAAAATGATGTCGCAGTTGGCGACTGCTGCTTGTGGATGGCTCTGGATTGAGCTGATACAGGCAAAAGAAAAGAAAGAAGATTTCTTTCTCCCATATTTGGGCTGACAGGGTGCACATTCAAGGTAAAATCTCCTCCCCCTGTCAAAAAAAAATATTACAATTAAGATACAAAACCAATAAAACATCCAAAATAAATATACATAACAGTCGAGATACTTGGCCAGTTAGCAGATACAGCCAGGAAACAGAGCCCTTGACACATTCAGCACCCCATGCTCAGGAACATACTGGTTTTTAGGGCCTTAGGAAGGGTTAACAGGGTTGGGGCCATTCTAATCTCTGAAGAGAGGATGTTCCATAAAACAGGGGCCACCACAGAAAAAGTCCAACTTCTAGTCCCTACCTGCTGACGTGCTTTGGTTGATGGGATTCTACTAGATTGTATTGGACCGGTAGAGATTCTTGGAAAAATAGAAGATACCTCAGGGGAATCCCTCATTGTTAACTTCTGAAGAAGCTAAGGTATTTGCACATATCATAATTTGAACCTAGTCATTTACGCTGTGAGTGAAAACTCTGAATTAATTTGCTTTATGATCCATTTATTTGTTTTCTTGATTATCCATGGTATTCTCAGCAGTCTTCTCCAGCATCAAATTTTGAAAGCTTCAGTGCTCTTTCAGTCTTGTTTTTCATAGTCCACCTTTCATGTGATTACTGAGGACTGACACCAACTTGATGACACATAATCAATTTCTAGTTGCTTGATAACAGCTCTCTGTTGGGTTAGGCATTCCTTTGATCAATTCCATAACTATTTCTTCTTGGGGAACCAAACAATATTTCAAAGGTTTAGAAATGTTGCATTTTTATAACTACATGCATTTAGTATTTGTTGATTACTAGAATAATAATGTGCATTTGCTTACTTTATGTTTAAAATTGCTCTGAGCATTTCTGGCAGTAAATTCAAGAAAGGGAAGTGGTGAGTTTTATATAGTTTTAAAACTACAAAATCCCTTTTGCTCATTTTTGTTGCAATGCAATGCAATGATTTTTTTTTAAAGTAATCCACGTTTAAACAGTCATTGAACATTTCCTCACTAGACGACTATAATACTATTCACTTATTGTTGAATCAGCAGAAAATCATAGTTGCCTGAAATATACTGTCTGTATTGCCAATCTTTATTGCCTCTGTTCCCACTCATTGCTGTACTTGACTTCTCTCTGAAGTATTGGATGACCCAAAGGATTTTACATAACTTTGATTGATGGAGTCAGCTGAAAGCTGTACAGGCATGAAGTCTGCCGTGTCCCATTGCCAATTCCTATCTTGCTGGCATTGCCTCAATTGTAAGCTGGTGAACTTCGAATCTGAAAGCAAAAAAGAAGTTTTTGGAGAATGAGCATGCATTCTGTGCCTATTGGTAGCAGTGTTTTCTCCTGGGTTCACAGGACAGCTGCATGATCTCAGGAAAATATGATGTGTACAGGCAGTCCTTGACTTATCAGCCATGGTGGTGCAGTGCTTAGAATCCAGTTTTGCAGGCTAACTCTGCCTACTGCCAGCAGTTTGATCTTGACTGGCTGAAGATTACATATTAGTGTTCTATCCTTCTGAGGTCAGTAAATGAGGACCCAGATTGTTGGAGGCAATATGTTGACTCTGTAAACCACTTAGAGAGTGTTGTAAAGCACTATAAAGTGGTATATAAGTCTGAGTGCTATTGCTATTGCTATAACCAGTTGTTTTATGACCATTCACATTTACGATGGCCCCAGAATGGGTGTTATATGGCTGGTAAAGCTCTCCCAGACATTGTAAATGTCATGCTGCCTCCTGAAGACTTTGGCTGCATTTTGGGCTTTTGACAACCTGTTCACATTTATGACAGATGGGGGTTTGAAGTCTGTTTCCCCAGTGCACTGAGGGTTTTCTCCTCCTCTATGCACGGGGGAAAAGAAATCCTATCATGTACTGAAGAAAGCGGCCCTAAAATATGATGAAAATGCTAGTGAACACCAACCTTCTCAAACAATGACGTATTCTAACATTCTCATGATTCTTCAGAAGGCCAGAATTGTGCAATTTGGAAAGGAGCCTTCTGACCCATCATGAGAAGGGGGCCTGCTTGCAGGATGGAGGAGGCTGCCTCAGTAGTCAGCAGCTGCATGCAGTAACCATGCAGAGGTAAGTGGACCCAAATGTGGGGGTGATGGTAGTGGTGAGATGTTGGGCTTCCTAGGCAAGGTGGACAGAAAGATGGCCTGGGCATCCTGCCACTCCCAGGAAGCCCTGGCCCTCTTCCTCGCACTCTGCTTACCCAATTTCTTTCCAAGATAATGGTTTACACATCTCAGAGTCACTCTTCTCTGCTATCAAATAAAGGGGCAACATATTATTTTTAACCTGATTATAGCCAAGGAGGACTTAAGGTTGCCTCATTCATGGATTGGTGTTGAGAAGAAGGGAGCGTTGGAAACAAAGGGGAAAGCGATGTTGCCAAGATACATTTCTACCGTGGTTAAGTACAAGGAGTTCCTATTTGCTGTCTACTTCTCTTTCTAACCAATCAGCAATCTTTGCCATCTCATTCCTCCCACAATCTGTATTTTACTGCAGCCTTGTCTGCATAGTGTATCTGGAATCTATTTTATGTGTCTTATTTTCAAGTTGAAAAATATATTTCCATTTTTTTTCAAGCTATGTCAGCATTATTTTCTTGACGATAGTATCATCTTCTGTGATGTTTGTTTTCAATTTCCCATTCTAGTTCTCACCCCCTGGAATTTCTAGCATTCTCCCTTCTAAGAATTCACCAGTTCTGGCTCAATTTAACTTTTTTCACAATTTTATGACTCCCTGATTACTTGTTAGAGAAGTCAAATACTTTACTTCTGCCTTTCTCTTATGAAGTTCTAAACATTGATGTGAAATACATGACTATTTTCTTTCAAAAATCAAATGTGGGACACAACCCTTCCATCCAGAAATATATGTTGCTCCTTACTGCTTTTTCATTTTTAAAAAATATTTTAAAATATTTTTTACATTTAATGTTCATTATGTGTTCCTACTGTTTTGAAGCCTCCGGAGCAACCCCACTTTGTCAATTTTTTTCTTGGCAATGTCACAGTAAACTCTGAGTCCTGTTTCTTTGAGTATTTAGAGGTAATCTTTGACTTACAACCACAGTTGAGACCAGAATTTCTATTGTTAAGCAAGTTAAGTGAATTGTGCCCAGTTTTACAATCTTTTCTCTTTTGCCACAGATGTTAAGCAAATCACTGCAGTTATTAAGTGACTTATGCTATCATTAAGCTAATCCAGTTTCCTTCATTGACTTTGCTTGTTGGAAACTAGCTGGGAAGATCGGCAATGATAATCACATAACCTTAAGATGTTGGAACAGTTGTAAATACATGTTGGTTGCCAAGCACCCAAATTTTGAATATATGACTGAGAGGATGCTGCAATGGTTGTAAATGTGAGGACCGGTTGTATGTCACTTTTTCAGTGCTGTTGTAACTTTGAACAATTACTAAACAAATAGTTGTAACTCAAAGAATACCTGTATTTAATTTTGTCTTGTGCTCTTTTTACCTCCAACCACTTGCCCTCTAAACTCTCTTCTCCTCAGAGTGTTGATTTTTGACCAACTGTTCTATTCATATGATTTCCCAATTATCAATAATTAGAATGTAGAAGTTGGTGAAAGCTTTTGAAGACACTTCAAAGCTTGGTGAAAGATCAAATCATGCAATACTAGGTCAAGACTATAAAGGGGAAAAAAAGGAATTTAAATTTGGACTATTTGATCAGGGATAATCTGTGTTTGAAATTTCTAATAACTCCCAATGGACTTTTTGTTGGACCACAACTGAAAGGATTATGACTAGTGGAGTGCACATAGACAGAAGTTAGGTTATGGGTAAAAGAGGGGAGGTTTTCTGTAATGTTAAAAGAGGGTGAAAAATTATATTAGCTTCCTTTTTCCCCTATCTGAACTTTTACTTTTCTTTTATGTATATAAATGTTGATATACAAAGGATACCAGATTACTTTTGTTCAGTGGTGGGATTCAAATATGTGAACAACCAGTTCTGTGTGTGGATGCCGCTTCCGGAAGTTCATTCTCGGTCTGGGTAAAAAAAATTAGCTACCGGTTCTGCCAAAGTGGTGTGAACTGGCTGAATCCCACCATTGCTTTTGATCATCTTCCATGCTTCAACCACGAGAAACTGTTGTGTTTCGGTGCACACAATCAGAGCCAGTGTTGGATTAGGACCAAAAGTATAATGTGACTCCTTTCCATGCATTTGTTCTTCACAATTGCTATCTGAGGGGATATTTCTGCTTTCTTTTAGCAGTCATGATTCACAGTCTTCAATCCATCAGCTTTTTCACCTGCAGCCCAACCCTCCTGTTTTTTCCTCTTCCTACCAACTCTCTCAGACTTTATTGTTACCGGACTCCATCTTTCCCTCGTACTCTTGACCCTTCCTGTTCATTCTGCTGTACGTCTCTTACAATCTTTCCTTCAAGTGTTCCACCTTCCCTGTTCCAATATCTCCACAAAGAAGAAGTCAAGCTATTCTCCAAAGCACCTGAAAGCAAGACAAGAAACTAACCAAAGAGAGAAGCAACCTAGGACTAAGGAGCAATTTCCTGACAGTTAGAACAATTAATCAGTGGGACAACCTGCCTCCAGAAGCTGTGAATGCTCCAACACTGGAAGTTTTTAAAAAGAGACTGGACAGCCATTTGTCTGAAATGGTATAGGGTTTCCTGCCTGAGCAGGGAGTTGGGCTTGATGACCTCCAAGGTCCCTTCCAACTTTAATATATATATTTTAGGTCATTAGAGTTTGGGTAGGGAATGTAGATTTTAGGGGTCTTTGTCTTCCTAATCTCATCAGCTTCTAGCTTCCTGGCTCCTACCTTTCTGAAAGGATTATCACATCTGCATTTCTAAAAGCAGACCTCTGCCTAATTTCTGCTTGGGGCTATTAAGAAAAACTGGGCTTGCTTTTCTGCCTTTAAGATCCTTTGGGGAAATATATTCTGCCTTTTTAATATCCCCCAAAATATTTCTTTCTTTGGATTCTTCCCACACTATGTTCTCTGAAAAAGACATACCCGGGGGTCCTGTCTTTCTACACAAAATCTCTACAGAATATGAAGCTTATTAAACAAAACTCTAAATTCTAGCGTCTCAGTATAACAGAAGCCTCTAGAGAAAAGACTTCCTTGCAATTAAAATACCTACTCCAGTCTTTGCTTTCATTTTAACCTTGCAATATTTTCAGCATTGCTGACTGTCTATTTTATTACAAGTGCCAAACATTGTCCTAAAATGTTCAGCTCTTTCCATGCTGCCGTTAACAGTCTTAATGCTTGAACATTATTCTATGCTAAGTACCGGCAGCATTTGTTGATGTAAAGGTAATATCATTGTTCCTCTAGCTTTCTCCCCTTATTGGCTGAATCAGCAAACTACACGCATGCTTCACATAATAATGTGAAGGCCGCATGGTTTTATCTGACCCCCTCTAGTATAAAACCTTGAGGTCTAAGGCTAGGATTGAAGTGGGAACATAATGCAATACTGGGATAGTCTCTGTTGACACTTATTCTAAAAACGTTTGCTAAAGTCCCATGACCAAAGCAAGATTTAGTTCTGAATAAACACACATTGCACTGCATTTTATTGCAATGACTGAATGAATGAATGTATATATCACCCTCTCATTATCCAAAACAAACTCTGTATTGCAGGGAAAGTTTGGTGTAGTGATTAAGGTACAGAACTGTAAAGCAAAAGTCCTTCCTTGGCTGTGAAAACCAGCTTGGTGACTTTGGACCTCTCTCTCTCTCTCTCTCTCTCTCAACCCTTGGAGGTCTTCTAGTCCATCCCCCACTCAAGCAGGAGGACCTATACCATCTCAGACAAGTGACTGTCTAGCCTCTTCTTTAAAATCTTCAGTGATGGGGTGGCTTCCGGTTAGACGTTGTGATGTCACAAATGTGGGTGGAACTGAGTGAGACTTTATCCTCTCTTTATGACTTTAAGACTTTTTCCTGGAAAAAAAACACCCAAAGCAAAGAATCCCTCTCCCCCCCCCCCCCAATGAGAGAAGGAAGGAGAATTTCCACCCCATTCCCTCAGGAAAAGAAAAGTGGTGAACTAATTGCTTGGGGGGGGGGGAAACAGAGAAAATTACAAGATTATTTTGGAATCAATACAGATGTATAGCTATGGGGACTAAAAGTGCTTTTGAGACTTTTTTAGAAAAGAGACTGGAAAAGCTCGCAATATAAGTTTGGATTTAAAAAGCTGGAAGATGGCATCAACAACATCTAGTGGTGAACCACGGCACTACAATCTATTATGCTTAAAGGAAGCTTGGCTTGAAGCCCAGACTCAGACTTTTCTTGTTCTTAGAAATTTTCACTTTTGAAGACTGCGGCTGGGAAAGGGGGAAAAAAACAAAACTCTTGGGCTGCTTATCTATGTGGCAGAGATGATAAACTATTTTGAAACTGGCCTGCCTGGATTATGAATATAAATATTAACTGACTTTTAGAGCTGTGTCATGGAGCTATTTCTCTCTAGAAGAAATATGCATTACTGATTGAGATGATGGAATATTTTGGATTATAAATCTTTGATTGATGAACAACTTTTAATTGCTTTTTTTCTCTCTGGACAGAAAGGATATGTTTTTCATTGGACAGAAAAACCTGAATTTTGCTTATATTTGTTTAAGGGAGGCTTAAGGACAGACTGATAGGCTGGCTCGATAATTTGGAGTTCAAATGACAATTAACTGAAACTTTTAAAATCCCTAAATATATTGGATTATAAAGACCACATACAAAAACAAAATGGATGTTCCATACCTAGCCTTAAATGGTAAAAAACCATCTCTTAACACTTGTTGATGAATCTCAGAAATAAATTCTTTCTATGTTGAAAACAATACAAGGGACAATATCCTTAGCTCATGATGAGACTAAAAATAACATAAATGAACACTACTTGTGCTCCTAGCTTCTTAACTTTATTGCCTAGTTGTAATCTCTCACTATTGTACTCAGGTTCTTTATTGTGTCATTGTCCCAAAGTGGTGGAGGAGGAAAGAGTAATAATCTGTAGGCCTAATTATTTTGGTTAGGTTCTCAGCCACATCTTTGATTTTTGCTCCAGGGAGACAACATAGCTTCCTGGAGTGTATGTCTGGTCTGCAGATGGATGATTCTGTTCCTTTGAGGATAGAATCTCCTATTACCAACACTTGCCTTTCTTTTTGGAGGGCTGCAGTCTGGAGTGCTTTTCTGTTTATCACAGGTGTGTTTGTTGATGTGACTTTTTAAGGGATGTTTGAAGTTGCTTCCTTGCTAGGTGTCTGCATGTTTTCTTTGAGGGGGAGGTTGTGGGTCTGCGTTTTTCCATCTAAGGGGAGAAATCAATTGCTCAATTTTAATGGGGTTGCTTCTGGTTGGGTTGGGTTGGGCAGAAGAGATTTGTTAGTTGTATGCTGCTTCTTTCTTTGAGTATTGTGTTTTCTTCTATGTGTGATATTCCTCCATTGGTCTTCCTCCAAGTATTTATCAGTAGGGTCAACTCCTCTAAGAGTTCTTTGTTCATTATTTGGTTTGGTTCGGATATAGCTTTCTTTCATAAATTGGGGTTTGGCTATATAAAGCCTATCATGCCATTTCATTTTATAGCTCTCATATGCAACAATAAAGAAGATGCATAGAGTTTGACACTCAGACCGAAGTCCAAGGTGCATTAGCTAGTGAATATGTTTTATGGAAAACTATTGGATTTTTCTATGGTTAGAGTCAGGGCAACAACTTGGTGTAACAAATTATATCTCTTTTATATTCTATGTTGCAAAGGTTCATCTGATTTTGTAGCAATGAAATATATTACATTTCGTTCCCACAAAGTAATCCTGTGCATGTACATTATTTTCAGTTCTTTTCCATCACTAACATTAAATAATTACACATTTCTGTCAGATTGATATATATATCTCATTTTGCAGTTGCAACCTAATATAATGTTAACAACGTTTCAACCTTTCTTTTGTCCCTCCCCACCCATCAGTAAAGTTGTGAAAAAAATCACATTGGGGTGTGAGGGGAAGATTGTTGTTGTTACTGTTGTTTTGAGAATAATTGCAGCAGGAGGGAAATGTCCTCTTCATGCACATACACCAATACAAACATAGTGATCACTTTCTCTCACAAATTGCCCAGGTGTCCATAAGGATTTGGAGGAAAGTACCCACTGGCATGAATAGGACTTGCCTTTCAAAACTTGATTACTCCAGGAGACCAGTGAAAGAGAAATGGAGAAGGAACTGAAGAGACAATAAGGAGAGTAAGAGATGTTGGATACATCTACTTATCTACCAAATTCTTTATTTAAGGACACCTGCTGTCCTACTTTCCATCTCTATCTGCAGGTGTACATATAGGGGTTAAAGCTGAAATGTTTAAAGCCCACTCCCTTTAGGACAGTCCTTTTGAACTGGAAACTCTGTGTGTATAAGAGATTTGGGTGTTGTGGTTGGTGTCCATGTATGTATGTGTGTGTGTTGCTCAAATTTTTCAAGATGGCAGATACTGTATTGCATTGCCATGCTTCTTTTGTATATCCATGCACAAAAAGGCAAGTCTTCTCTTGCAAGGCCATGCCTGCCATGTCACAGATTTTGAAATGCGCCCTCAATACCTACAGGTGGGGTTACAGTGAATCCATACCAATTTTCACTGCCAAATGATGGTGGCTTTGAAAGAAAGGAAAAGTTCTTCACCATATTGTATACTGTTATCTTAGAGTGAGAAAATAAGTGCCAATCATGTCAAGGTCAAGGTTACACTAATTCCACTGATATGTTCATCTGTCTTCCTGGAAGCAACATGGAAATAGCTTGCCTTTGCCTCCTTCTGCACTCTATTAACTTTAGCCCTATATTCTCTGGATCAGTGTTTTTCATCCTCAGCAACTTTAAGATTTGTTGACTTCAACTATCAGAACTCCCCAGCCAGCATGTTCTGGATGCTTCCTTCCTCATACTAATCAGGCCCAAGACTTGTAGCTTCTGAGCTTCTGCACTAGCTGAGACATCTCTCAATGTACTATTGTACCTAATGTACAAATTATCCTAACTTCATAGACCAAGTTCACATTGTTCATTCAGCCCCTTTCTGAATCATTTTAAAATAAATACTTATTTATCTCACCACTCCTTCAGATTTCTCGTGAAGTTGATTTTCCCCATCTTCTGTCTTTCTTTGTGAATAAGACCAAAAACATACTTTTTCACTTGCTCTTTTTTTTACACCGATGTCTGCTAACTAAAACAGCAATTAGAATTCAGTGCTAATTTACTAACAAGTACAAATTATTTTTTGTGGTTTGTATTTGAGGTCAGATTTAATTTGGTTCCTGAAGTATGCCATCCAAGGCTCTTACGCTTTTTAAATTAGCTATATACTGTATATACAAAGAAGGCTGTGAGTGTGGAGAGAAACCCAGGAATTTCTGGAAAAGTTGTAGCTTAGTAGAAGAACCCCTCCTTTCTATGTAGAAGGCCTCATTCAATTCCCCAGGAAGACCAGGAAGAAATTCCTTCCTGAAATCCTGGAATGTCAGTGCTATTTGCTGCAGATAATATTGGTTACATCAGTGTTTCTCAACCTGAGCAATTAGAAGATGGATGGACTTCAACCCCCAGAATTCCCCAGCCAGCAAGCTTGCTGGTTGGGAATTCTAGGAGTTGAAGTCCACCCATCTTGCAGTTGCCCAGATGAGAATACTGAGCTAGATCATTTAATCATGTGGCTCTCCTAAGATTTTTTTAATGTTCTTAGTGAGTTCTCTCAAGCATGAGGTATATACATAGAACTGATCTTCAATTTAGGGAAAAGAATAAGTAAAGTCTCCTTTAAGCAGTGCATTTTGAGATCTCTGAAACTCTCCCATCTAATGTATGGCTCTGATATTCTCTGAAGATCTTAACAGGGCTAGTTTTGATTAGCTTCTGGGTCAAGAGCTGTTGATACAGGGATCCTGAAACCTCACAATGCTTCTGATCTAGAAGTCAGCTGATACTAGAGGACCAATCCAATAATGCTGTCTAATACGAACATTTCTAAACCTAAACTCTGCAGAATATTTTTTCAGAAACTTGCAAGATTTTGTTAATGTAATTTTTTACAATAAAGTGGAATGAGATTATCTGTTTGTATTTCTTGTCCAGTCTACCTGGCAAAGCTGGAACCAAGTCACTGAAAATCTCACTTGGAATACTGCATCCAGTTTTGGTCACCATGATGTAAAAAAGATGTCGAGACTCTAGAAAGAGTACAGAGAAGAGCAACAAAGATGACTAGGGGACTGGAGGCTAAAGCATCCAAGGAACAATTGCTGGAATTGGGTATGTCTAGTTTAATGAAGAGAAGGACGAGGGGGGACATAATAGCAGTGTTCCAATATCTCAGGGGCTGTCACAAAGAAAAGGGTGTCAAGCTATTCTCCAAAGCACCTAAAGGCAGGACAAGAAGCAATGGATGGAAACTAACCAAAGAGAGAAGCAACCTAGAACTAAGGAGAAATTTTCTGACAGTTAGAACAATTAATCAGTGGAACAACCTGCCTTCAGAAGCTCTGAATGCTCCAACACTGGAAGTTTTTAAGAAGAAACTGGACAGCCATTTGTCTGAAATGGTATAGGGTTTCCTGCCTGAGCAGGGGGTTGGACTAGATGACCTCCAAGGTTCCTTCCAACTTTATTATTATTATTATTATTATTATTGTTGTTGTTTTTGTTGTTGTTGTTGTATAATTCACCTGCTATCTTCTTTATACCCTGATAACTTAGAGAAGTTGTCTCTTGTTCTGCCCACTAGGCAGCTGCAGGCTAGGTTCCCTCTTATTTGACCATAGTCTAGGCAACATCTCTTTGCCTGGTCTCCCAAGGTCATTCCCTTATGCCATTACAGCTACCAAGCCACTATATGAAGGCAGAACCTGGGGCTAGGGAATGAAGATCTAGAGCAGTGGTTCTCAACCTTTTTAATGCCGCGACCCCCAACCAGTCGTAAGTCGAGGACTATTCAACCGGTCGTAAGTCAAGGACTACTCAACTGGTGCAGCACCGTTTGCAGAATGGGACGTTTGGTGGGCTCAGCAGGGCAGAGACAGCCTGGACAATAGAAAGCCAATATAAATAGACTCTATTCAAGAGAGTCTATTCTATTGGCTTTCAAAAGCCAATAGAATAAAAGGGAATAGCACAGCTAAGGAAAAGGGGGGGAAAATGGCGGACTGTGTTGTTTGGCCACCCCCGTGAAATGGTCGTTCGACCCCAAATGGGATCCCGACCCACAGGTTGAGAACCACTGATCTAGAGAGTGTTTGAGACTTCAGTCTTTTACTCTATAGGCTCAGTCATCCACTACATACAGTTTAAAAAACCATACAAATTAATAGAGATAAATCTTTCAATGGCTAACAACTATGATACTTAAATGCAGGAACAGGGAGCATAACGCATACAGCTTTTGTTAGATATCCTTAGCTGCAACTAATTAGTCAGTGATTATTAGAGTTGTTGTCCAGAAATGAGGCTGGAAGTTGCTGACTTATTGTTGAGGATGTACATCCAGGAAGGACATCATTTTAATTTATCTTGCCTGAATCCTTTTTTGAAAATTCACCCACTTCTGTGCCAAAATCATATTCACTCTTAATTTTCCAAACCGGCATTTTCATTTTTCCTATCAAAGCCCTCTCACTTCTTATCTTCAGCATCTTCTCACATTTCAGAATAAATTGCCAGGAAATACTTCTTCTCTTCAGTTTTTCCTATAAAGATAATGTATCCTTAATACTATAATGATGCAATTGTTAAAACGGATCAGCCACACAGCATGGCCCCAAGACTTAGGCTATTCTCTGCAACTCAGTTGCAATCCAGCATTAGCATATTGGTATCCATAGGAAAATGCCTACTTTGATTTATATATAATACACATACAGGAAAAGAAAATGGTGTGGTGTAGTTAATACACTTTGTCTATTAACTAAAAGGAGATGGTTGTTGAAATATTAAGCATTTTTCACTTTGCATATAAAAGATAACAGAGCAGAACTATGCATTCTGGGTATGGCAAAGGTGCTGCCTAAAGTAAGAGCTTGCTCCACTCTCCTGCTTTTTGGCCCAGGATGTCCTGAAACAAATAAATTGACATAATATCAGTGCCCTTCAATTTACTTATTATTTCCCCATTTTATTGGATTCTGCTTGTGGATTTGTTTTCATCTGATACAATAGGAGCTTCTTTCATTCAAAATTTGTTTCTCACCATAACACAATCTTGAAATTCACATACAAACTATGTTGTCAAGCTCTGGGGAAATCAGGAGATTCAGACAGTTCAAAGGAGTATAAAGACTTATTGCAAGCTTAAGTTCTCTACAAAAATCTTAGCTACTAACAGTCAAGGGAAATGAGCAGGAATTAAGAAGGCGTTCAAGGTGGGCTGGACTTAGATCTCTTTTTGTGTGCACAGGGACTCATGACTGATGATGCTTTTGACCCCTCTCTCGAGCTCAGCCTGGTCATTTCCTACATATGTACAATCAACCAGCATTTATACTGTGATGTTCTATTAACAAATCTTAGAGGATGAAATTCTGTATATTTTTACCTCTTCTTATTGTTTCAGTTTGTCTCCTTTTTCCCAGCTACACATTCTACTACCATCACAGTTTTAAGAAAATGTCTCATGGTTTAGTTATTGAAGAATGTCCTGTTCTCTCTCTCTCTCTCTCTCTCCCTCTCTCTCTCTCCCTCCCTCCCTCCCCTCTCTCTCTTGGCAACAATTGCAAGATTGCAAGATTGAATGTGCATTGATGATTGTACATTTTCCATTTTCAAAGTTCATGCAGTGTCTACACAGGCATGGAAATGCATTTTTGAAGCTAAGCAGGATACCCAGAATACTCATTTGCACATTATTCCAGCTCACAGCAATTCAATAAGAAAATACACTGATGGCCATTGTGATTAGCCAGGCAAGCAGTGTCCAGGAGAAGAAAATATTCTATGGTTTCCTTATATAGAAATGTCCAACTGGAAAACAATTTCTGTAGACTTTTTATATGCGTTTAAGTCCAGGGGAAAAAAGAAGATTGCTAAATCAATGGTGGCTAAAAATAGGTTGAGAATATATGATAGAGATTGAATCACAATCCTAGATGTCTGTAGATATAGAGGAACTGCTCAAAGTTGTTCAAACTTTTTAAAACCATATCCAAACTTTTTTTTTACCCTGTCTAGATTGGCAACCTTTGACTTGCATTTGGGTTTTTCTAGGTCATAACATTAAAAACAAATAAATATTGTTTTAAAAGTTGATTCCCAGAACACATAATTAAACTCTAATAAAATAACAGAATAACAGAGTTGGAAGGGACCTTGGAGGTCTTCTAGTCCAACCCCCTGCTCAGGCAGGAAATCTTATACCATTTCAGACAAATCTCTTCTTAAAAACTTCCAATGTTGGAGCACCCACAACACTGGAAGTTTTTAAGAAGAGACTGGACAGTCACTTGTCTGAGATGGTATAGGTTCTCCTGCTTGAGCGGGGGGCTGGACTAGAAGACCTCCAAGGTCCCTTCCAACTCCTATTCTATTCTATTCTATTCTATTCTATTCTATTCTATTCTATTCTATTCTATTCTATTCACAAGTCATTCCACTGATTAATTGTTATAAATGTCAGGAACTTCCTCCTTAGTTTTAGGCTGCTTCTCTCCTTCATTAGTTTCCATCCATTGTTTCTTGTCCAGCCTTCAGGTGCTTCGGATAATAGCTTGACTCCCTCTTCTTTGTGGCAGCCTCTTGGATATTGGAACACTGCTATCATGTCACCCCTCATCCTTCTTTTAATTAAACTAGACATACCCAGTTCCTGCAACTGTTCTTTATATATTTTAGCTTTCAGTCCCCTAATCATCTTTGTTGCTCTTCTCTGCACTCTTTCTAAAATCTCTAAAATCACATTACATCGTGATGTAAAAACTGGATGCAGTATTCCAAGTGTGGCCTTACCATTATAAAGTGGTATCAGCATTTCACGTGATCTTGATTCTATCCCTTTGTTAATGCAGCCTAGCACTGTGTTGGCTTTTTTGGCAGCTGCAGCACACTGCTGGCGCATATTTAAGTGATTGTCCATTAGGAACTCCAAGATCCCTCTTGGAATTCCTAAATCTCTTTGCTTCTGGCTCCCAGCAATCAGATATGACTGATCAAGAGTCAAAGGGAGGATGAAATGGCCAAAAAGAACCTCTCAGATCTTACCTCTTACTGGGAACCTGATGCTGGATGATAAAACACTAATTTAACACTGGTAGAGCTAACAATCATTTAAATTGTATCAAGATTCATTGATCATTCTCCTTGGGCACCAAGTAAAGTGACATTGGCCATGTTTTGCTTGATGTAGACTCAGTACCCCCAGCTTAAACTTGTTTTGATTCCTGGTGACTTCTTGAAGCCAGTCATGCAGTTGGTTTACCGCTGTCTTCTTCTGGGACATCTTTTCAACTTCCAATCTAAGCCCACACATACCATCGAAAGATTAACTAAATCTAACATTTGTTGGCTTTTTGACCTTGCATTAAGTCAGTAGGCTAGCTGAGCTACAGGAAACCTTTGTTTCTACTGAAGTTGCTGATTATATTTGTAAAAGTATTTGCCCCAGATGGGTTGGGTTAGTTATTGATTTAAAATGACCAGAATGCAGTCATTTTTCATAAACTATCTAGATTTCCTCAAGACCATAAAGGACAATCTACCCAACAATGTTTCACACAGAAGCCTGCTCTTGGCTGATTGTCCATATTTCCATATATAAATTGTTGTGATATATAAATTTGCTGCAATTCCTCTTGGTAGCTGTCAGGTTGGTTATTGCAAAATGCTAGAAAACTAAAATACATCTTTCATTCGACCAGTGGTAGGTCAAAATTGATCTGGCTGAAAAATTAACAACAACAAGAGTCTGGGAAAACCTTACAAAGAATAAATGTATTCAAAATCCGGTTACATTTATGGCTATATTAAAATGACTGTTCCTATTGGATTATCTTTGTGCAAAGGAGAACCTGGAAAGCAACAGTGACTATGAACTTTTCAAATGCTGTGTTTCTCATTATTATATATGCACTCCTAATTATCTGCCTGTCAATCTATCTGTCTGGCCTTCTATTGCAGGGGTGTCAAACTTGATTTCATTGAGGGCCGCACTAGGGTTATGGTTAACCTTGGAGGGTGGGGGTGGCCAGGGTGGGCATAGCAGGGCTGGGCGTGGCCAGGGTGGGGCTGGGGGGATCCATTGTCTCCAGCTGAGGAAGGCGAGACCAGGGCAAGCATCATACCCTTGTCCACCAGAGGAACCCTGCTGTCCCTCTCAGGCCATGCGGAAGACCCCCAGTGATGCAGGGCAGGCAAGCACCCAGTCCAGCCTTTCCCAAGGGGTGCCCGGCTGCGCTTACCTTCTCAAGGCTGCTGCTGATTGGCTCGCTCTCCTTCGCCAAGTTGCTCATGGTATGTGTGGGAGGGTAAAATATGTGGGTCAGAGGGAGGCCCACTCCCTCTCCCCACAAGGAGATCCAGTTTTGTAACCAAAGCATCCTCAGAGATAGGATGGGAGAGCACCAGGAGAGGTCAGAAGGATGGGACAAGGGGATGGCAAAAGGGCAGCAGGGCTGCTCGTGGCCAAGTGCTAAGGCAGGGCTTCCCTCAGAGCCTCCCTTCCTCTCATTATAACCTTCCTTCCTTCCTTCCTTCCTTCCTTCCTTCCTTCCTTCCTTCCTTCCTTCCTTCCTTCCTTCCTTCCTTCCTTCCTTCCTGCCTTCCTGCCTTCCTGACTTCCTTCCCTGCAATTCCAGGCTCTTGACAGCTTATCCTAGACCTGGAGAGTTTGAAGGACAGGCTCCTCTGGCTTCAATCATCAACCATAGGACTAGACACAAAGAGGCTGCATCTCATTTTGGCAAGGGAAGCTCAATCTGCACTCCAATTTATCAGCAAAGACACAGCAGTTTCTACGTGTTTACATTGCTTTGGTCTGCCCAATCAAACATTCAGCTCTCCTTGATGGTTTTTCTGGCCAAAAGACTATTTTTCTGACCAATTGCCAATTCCTTGACAAATTGCTGCTCAAGGAAAAGCACAAGCAGAGAAAAATCAGCTAGGCACAAGCTGGATGCACATGTTATCTTATAAATGCTACTTTGAAAAATTGAACTCTATTCTCTTCCTTTTTCTCAGGGTCTCCACATGTCTGCGTTTGTGTTGTGTGTGATGTAAACTATTGGAGGCCAAATAATTGCCTGAAAGACAGAATGAAATTTCAACTTATAAATAAGTAAAAGTATAGAGCCGTGGTGGCACAGTGCTTAGAATGCAGTACTGCAGGTAACTTCTGATGACTGCTGACTTCCTGCAGTTTGACAGTTCAATTCTCACCGGCTCAAGGTTGACTCAGCCTTCCATCCTTCTGAGGTTGGTAAAATGAGGACCTAACTTGTTGCGGGCTATATGCTGACTCTGTAAACAGCTTAGAGAGGGCTGTAGCACACTGTGAAGCAGTATATAAGTCTAAATGCTATTGCTATTGCTATAGATAGAACCAGTACATTTTCCATAAGACATGTTTCTATTGCAAAGCTCCAATGGATACATTTGGGTGTAGTTGTGTATAGGCTAGTCACAGCAATACTTTTAAGAGCAGTGCTCTCTTTAAAAAAAGATTTGGATTTACTCCAAATCCCCAAAGTTGTTGCTTTGACTGTTTCTGCAGCAGCAATGTAAGCATTACAATACTGTGCTGCTTACTCTTCCAGATGGAACAACCCTCTTCACTGGGCAAAAAGATGCTGGAGAGCCACCCCAGGATGTTCCCTTCCATATTTATTCATGGCACAAATGTGCAAAGTATGGCTACAATACACATATTGAAATATGCACCAGCCGCAATAGCTGGTATTTTCATCAGGTATTTTCTGAACCAAGAAAACTCTGCTGCATCTTATGATGAGGTAAGCCCAACTGTGATTGTAATCCTCCAATTTTACCTTCCTCCTATGTTGATAATGACTGGTTTCTAAAACAAAAAGAGCTATATTTAATCCTGGAAAAAGAAGGGAAATTGGTGGCATTGTATTCGTACACCACTTGCTTTCCATTCTGTAAATCTATGAGGTGCGCAGAAATTCAGTAAGCCTCAATATCTGATTTTTTGGGCGGAGGGGGAGAGAGAAAGTCTTTGGTGGAAGGAGACATGAGTAAAAGAATCTTTACTTCTCTTTGTTTTTCCCTTCCCTCTTTTGCTCCATGAATGTGAACATAGAACTTTGACCACTTGTCCTTGACTTACAACCAGAACTGGGACATGAATTTCCATTGGTAAGCAAGATGGTTGTTAAGTGAGTTGCACCCAGTTGTATAACCTTTTTTGCCACAGTTTGTTAAGCAAATCACTGCAATTGTTAAATGAACCACATAGTCGTTAAGCGAATCCCCCATTGCCTTTGCTTGTCAGAAGCTGACTGGAAAAGTCATAAGTGGTGATCACATGACCCTGGGATCCTGCAACTCTTGTTAATACATGCTGATTACTAAATGCCCGGATTTTGATCATGTGACCATTGGGATGCTATGGTGTTCATAAGTGTGACAACCAATCATAAATCACTTTTTTCAGTGGCATGGTGTGATTTTTCAGCTTATTCAAAAGGAGCATTATTTAAAACACAAGTAGTTTAAATAATGTAAATGGAAGGGTGGGATGTTTCTACCTGAGTTCCTGCAAGTCTATGATTCTACAGGCATGTTTTTTAAAACACATATTTGTTTGTTTAAATACTGCTAAAACATATGACTTGGAAGAGGGCAACATGAATAACACAGAAATATTCCAGCAGATCTGAACACAGAAGAGGCTTGGCATTAGCTTCTATGGTTATTCTCCAAAGAACTTGGATGGAAACCTATCAATAAGAGATCCAGCCTAGAACTAAAAAGAAATTTCCTGACAGCAAGAACAATTCCCCTATCCTGAATAGGATGGAATGGTTTGCATTCATCTGATAGAACTTCCAACTAATTGGCCTCATTAGTTTCTGTCAATAACCAGTCAAACTCAGGAAAAGAAGGACTGATTCTGATATATACAGTAGTACTGTTGGTAGAAATTGGCATGGATGTCGTCAGCAATAACTAAACTTGATTTAAAGGCATCTTAAGTTTTTAAAACCTATTGTTAGGGTCAATTTTGTTCTAACTGTCAGTAAATGTAGCCAGAGGCCTCAGGAATAAGAATCTGGATCCCGAACAAGCATAATATAAATGAATGAAATATATTAATTAAGCCATAAACTTTATGACTTATAATCATAAACCATAAAGTTTCACTGAATATTATGAAAAGAGACTGTTGAATGCATACCATTTTTCCACCATGAATAGGAACATTTGTGGCATGCAATATCATATGTACATGACATGCAATATCATGTATTTAAGCCATGAAGATTTGTTTCCCTTTCTTGAACAACATTTCCAGTTTGAAATCAGTTGCGTTGGAAACAAAAAACACATCCTTTTTTGTCTAAAACTCTTCCTGCCAAAGTATGTTTTTTGTTTTAGCCACTGTTCCAGATTTAGACTTATCTTAAAAATATTAATCTTGATCCCTGTAAGAGTAAACAGAATTGGGACCGAGTGATTGAGGGGGGGAAAATTACCAATAGGTTAAGAATTTTCTTCTTTCCCAGATCCAAATGTCTGTTTGCTAAAAGCATTTGGAAACACCAAACGAGCCATTTGGGTTTAATGTAATCTGCCCTTGAGTTTTGGAACCATTGATTTTCTGTAAGTCTTGATATAATGGTATTGGCTACGTCTGCTCATTTGGACAATGATTTAAATCAAGATATTAAATAAAGGATTTATCTAATTCAGTTGAATCCATATTGTTGTTAAGGAAAGCTGGGGGGGGGGGAATCCCAAAGCTAATACAGTAGACTGAAAAACAGCAATTTATTATACTGCAAAAAAACAAAAACAAAAACCCAATCCACAGAAACCTGAAGGTAGCTCAAAGAAAAAAAATAGGGCTTTAGAGCAGTGATGGCAAATTTATGACACACGTGTGAAAAGTGACACACCACAAAGTTTTGGGTGACATGCCTAATAATAATAATAACAACAACAACAACAACAACGATGATGATGATGTTGGAAGGGACCTTAGAGGTCTAATCCAACCCCCTGTTCAGGCAGGAAACCCTATACCATTTCAGACAATCTAATCTCTTCTTAAAAACTTCCAGTATTGGAGCATTCACAACTTCTGGAGGCAGGTTGTTTTACTGTTAATTGTTCTAACTGTCAGATGACAAACCACAATGTTTTAATGATTGTTCACCAATACTCAACAATCTCCTAACAGCCTCTGAACCTCCAAAAATCACACAAAATGGGGCAAGCTTTCATTATTGGTATTGTTTTTGCTTTATTTTGCCACAGCCGTTCTACTTCAATTTACAGGTCTTTGTATTTTGTAATTTTTTCTCCAGTTCTGTCTCTTCTATTCTGCTGTCTACAGTTGTTGCAACATCCACACATTCAAAACCTTTTTTTTTTTTTTATTGACAGTTCTCTTTCTTATTGACAATTGTTAAGCTCAGGATGTTATTTGTCAAGTATTTGTTTGAATTCTAAAGTCCTAGAGCATTCTTGCTTCTTTATTTTCTATTACTTTGTGTAATTTTGATCCCACCAGTTGTTGCCTGCCATCAAGTGGTATTTCTTGCAGTTATTCCAACACATCACTGCCACTACTTTGTCATGCCATTGTGTGTAGACAGTCTATGTGATCTTGTTATTGTTATATTATACACGCATATATATTACCATATGCAATATTTCATTGCCTTGGATAAACATTTAGTCTTAAAACTAATTGTCCAGATTAAATTGCAGGACATAAATTGCAATTTCAATTTATTACAAAAAGACAGAAGTGTCTTTGTTGGAACTTTGCTAGATATATATAAAACAATCATAGCCAATATAAGCTCATCCATCACCAATGTGCATACACATATATACTCTTGTATAAAAAGAAAGGTAATAGGTAATAGGGGTTTTTATTATTGTTTTTTTACTTTTTTTATTGTATGCCACCCAGAGCCACATTTTGTGTGCTGGATAGCTATATTAATATGATGAATAAATAATTAACAGGTTAGGATAAATTAGACTTTACAGTGCATACTTTTAAAGGCTGTGCATGGTTCAAAAAGAATTCAGAAGTTATGCCTCGGAACCTGTGGGGGCATGAACATAGCCCTGAATTAAAGCAGTCATTTCGCTTTTCAGACTTCGGTGCAAGCTTTGAAAAAGAAGCAGCTGCTTTAAAACAGTCCCTTATTCACACTCCTGCTTATTCTGAAGCACCTCTTCTGAATTATTCTTAAGTGTGCACATCCCAATAGTTGTTTTTCTTGTCACTGAATGGTTTCACTTTGCCTAAATCAGTTTAGCAAATTGGAGACTTCAATTTTTAAGGCAGCAGTGCCATATGCAAGGCAAGTGCTTTGGAGGTGCTCGGTAATCTGGAAATAAGTTTTGTTTTTGAGTAATTTTACTTGTTTCTATGTACCTGTCCTCAAGAATAAAAAGCTATCTCTAAGTTAATAAAAAGCAGTCTCCAAACCATCTCTGGAGTAGTGAGCACATTAAATGCATCAAGGCAAGAAAAAATTTACAATGCTTCTCCTCTTAGGTTACCAGGGAACCTAAGGGAACACTTGATAAAATAAAATCATCCTCACACAGGTCTGACTCAACCATCTTCTATATCCTTCTTTGTATCAATCCTCTTTCTCAAACCATAAGAAAACTGTTTGCTGCAGGTTCCCACTGATTTCTGGATTCTTTCCATTGCTTCAAAGCTGCCAGGATTAATTATATCACTAAGAAATAAAGCTGGGTAATAATATATAAGGTTCTTACCCAGAAAAAAAGGTAGCCTAGACCAATTTTCTTGACAAAGAGAGAGAATGATATTTGCCTAAGTAACTTCTAAAGGGTAGGGGAAATGTGGAGACTTGACACTCTCTGAGTTTGGTTGTTTGCTTGCATTACTTTCTTTTCAAAATTGTTTTCTCCCAATTATAAATAAGGGGAAATAGTGAGAACTTTGTGGCAATTCACATATTACTAAACTACCGCTCTCAGTAGTCTCAACCAGTGAATAGCAATTTAGCTACATTTGGGAAGCCATTGTTTCTTGGCTCTCAACCAACATTTCCATCTTTCATCTATTGCAAAAAATGATGATGTGGTTTCTTGGTGGGTTAAGAAGATGGGTGATTTTAAAGCCACATTTGACTTGCCTCTTCAACCTGATTTCTGGTTTAAGAATTCCAATATAGATTTTTTTATCGAACATGGACTAAAGACTCTCAGAGGATTCTGTCAGTGCCAGCACAACAGAAGGATGCTATCTTAGGAAGACTGGCTTTGAGTAATGGGAAGGGCCATCACAACTCATTCGGGTAAGTATGGATAAAACAAACTATGGCTCATTGCAGTAGGTTGTGAATGTATGCTGAATAGATCTGTACCAAAGTTCAGCATTCACTAAAATAGTCTTGTAGCTGTATTCTCAGATACCCAATTGGTAGCAATTATTTTAAATATAGCAGATCCAATTGCTTGATCTGCAAAGGCCATTTCTAGAGCAGAGACTAGTTAAGCAAGTCTACCACCTTGTGGCAGAAATGAAGATAGCAGATTATTTGTTTTCAAGGTCGTTATTGAGAAAATGGCAAATAGTACATTGTGGATAAACCACTGGGTAAAAAAAATACTTTGTGAGAATCACTCTAGCAATTATACACTTTAAAAAAAAATAAATGCCATGAAAATGATTATTACATCATTGCTCTATAAAATGTTATGGCTTAAAAATCAGGCTGTTTGCTTTTTTTTTTTCCAGATTACATTTACTTTAGCATTTTCAAAATAATTTTTCTCCTTCTCCTGGGAAATCTTCTCTTCCTTTTTAATCCATGAATCTGGCAGAAATATAGGACATGACCAGTTTTATTTTTATTTTGGGGGGTTGGGATATCAGTAATGGAGGTAGTCTTACTTATAGAAATAGAGGTAGCCCTCAAGTTACAACTGAGTTGTGATGGTTATAAACCAAGCCACCACTTGACCAGGCCCAATTTTACAACCTTTTTAAATGTTTGTTAAGTGAACACTGTGGTTGTTAAGCAAACCCGTTGTTCACTATTTGTTTGATGGAATCAGAAGTAAACTCTGTGTTTTTGGCAAACCCATCATAAATAATGTCCTCAGAGTGCTGCAAACAGCTGTAAATGTAGGGTGGTTGTTGAGCAGTCAAAATGCAATCATTTGAACAAGGGGGAGTAATCTGTCTTTGGAACTTCAAAGCCAGGTTGTAAGAAGCTTTGGGGGTGGGAGGCGCTTCCATTGTAACTTCAAAATGGTGGCTAGGCAGCTGATCATAAGTCAAGGACTAGCTTTTCAAAGGCGCTGAACTATACCAGACTGAAACACAAGGATCATTAATATGGCACAGTAACTAAGATGTTAGGTTAGGATTTTGGAGATCCCAGTTCTAGTCTATTCTTAGGTCATTTTGAGTCCATTGCTGTCCCTCAGCTCAATCTACCTCAGGGTAATTTGTGTTAAACAAGAGGAAAAGGGAAGTACTATGAATGTAACTTTGAGCTGCTCAAAAAAGTTGGGCTATAAATGCAATAAATTTTGTAGAAGAATACACAGAAAGAAAGACAAGGTAATGAATGAATTTATTACAAGAAATCAAATATGGGAAAAATAGATAAATAGAATTTGAACCCTGGAAAAATTGTGAATATTTTGGTGGCAACTGGATGATGGCAACTGGATCCAGAATCTCTACATGTTTTTTATAATATGGTGGCAACTGGATCCAGAATCTCTACATGTTTTTTATAATATGGTGACCAAAACTGTCATATTTAAGATGATTGGTGATCTTGTGCCATTCCTCAAGGCATGCAAGCCTTGGGGAATGGTGAATAGCCCCACGGCCTAGCAATCTCCAGATCTGCCTTGTACCACATACCTTCAAGCAACGCTTTCTTTCTGTTGACAGACCACTGGGGTCTACCTCAGGCTATTGTCGTTCACACCAGGCCTTTGTTTTTTACTGCAAACCAAAGACTTGTGGCAACTTCCACGATATAATTTTTTTTATTGATTTAATCACATTTGCATCCCACTGCAGTCAAAAGTCTCTTGACAGAATATCACAGAATATCAAACTGATAAAATACCTTTGATATAAAATTTCATAAAAACAACAAACACAGACACCCGCTAAATCTAAAGCTACAAACAACAAAAATAATAGTTAAAGATGGCACGATAAACTCAAGGGAAGGCTTGTTGGAACAGCGCTGTCTTTAAAAGCTTCCAAAATATAAATAAAGAGGGCCTGATCTCAATAGAAGGAGCTGCCACTGAAAAGCAATTCAAATGTTCAAATAAAACGTTCAGCATAAAATATTCAGCATAAAAGATATTAACAATATAAAATCGCAACCCAGTGAATCATTCCCAACAGTCACAAGAAGAAAAAAGCAGGAAAAAAAAGATATATGAAAGAATAGAAGATGGTGTGAATCATGAACTTGACTAAAGCGCTCTCTGAAACAGCTCTTGTCATCTAAAATTCAACAGACAGTGCCCAATTGACCTCTCTCCAGAAACTATTCAAGGACACTGGCATGAAAAAGCAGGGCCTCAGTTCCCTTCATCTCCCAGAACCGTTGATTAACTACTCCCAGAAAGCACTGATGTACTCACCCTTCATCTCCCAAAAATATGAGAACTTCTCCCTAGACCAGTGTCTTTGGCAACTTTAAGCTGTGTGGACTTCAACTCCCATAATTCATGACATGCCTGGGGAATTCTGCAAGTTGACATCCATACAGCTTAGAGCTGTCAAAATTGAGAAACACTGCTCTAGACGATCTAATACACGGGTGTCAAAGTCGCCATGTCACGTGACGTGTCGCGATGTATCACAACTCTTTTTGCATTGTGGGCAATGGGGTGGGCGCGGCTTCGATATGATGAAATTGGCCCATGGGCCAGCAGTTTGATACCCCTAATCTAATAGGTCGAGCTGATTCAAGTTAGGGCAAGCATTTCCGTAGGTATCCAAGAACCAAGCCATACACGGTTCGATAGGACACTACCAGCCAATATTGATATTACAGGTTCTCAATGAAACACAGAGGCTGCTGAATTTTGGACTAGCTGTAGCTTCCAAGTTAGCAGCCCCATGGAGAGGAGGTGTCGCAGAATTACTAAGTGGTAATGAGGCTTGTATTGCTGTTGCCAAATCTTCCCACACCAGGTAAGCCAAAATCCCTTCCAGCCATGGCTTTCTTCTGCAGCTGGCTAATCTGCCCTATTCACAGGTGGTGCAAGCCCATCCAGGCATAACTCTGGCACTGATATCAAAAAGGCTTCTTTGCATTCTTCTCTCTTCCTCTCCTGCATCCCACCCTCTCTTGCTTCCAGATAGCAACTCATCTCTGCATGGCCTTTAATGCAAATCCTGGGGTGAAAACACGCATCCAAATGATCTCTACAGAGAGGAGGCTAAACCAGGCCTGAGTATCAAGTTTTCTGCTCCATTAGAGCTGTCCTGGGAGGTATAAATAGATTTACTAATTGCACTGATATTAATATTGCTACAAGTGTTACCAAGTTTCATTACACAGGGAGTGGGATTTGGCTGTGCTGAAAAAACAATATGAAATCTGGCAACAGAAAGGAACAGGAACAGATGTCTAAGAGGGTCTGTTCCATATGCTTCGTTTGCATGTGCAGGCAGATTTGCAAACTTAGTCACCTAACTCCACTGCTGGGAAATGCTTACTACACTGCAACTACAAGTAGTCCTCTGCTGTCTACTGTCTGGGGAATTCTGGGACTTGGAGTCCACAGATTTGAAAGCTGCCAAGGCTGAGACACCATTCTAAGCATTCAATGTTGCTGTAAATCCAAATTCCAGCCACATCCCAAATACCATAAAATATATAGGATTCCACAATAAATGTTACAATTTCACCTTGCCTAGGCCCTACAGAAGAGGCATTGGGATAACTCTGCCTGTCTTTCCTAACCCATCTTTCTGCCCAGCAGTAAGTGAATTATGTGACAGGATTAGCCCAAGCTGGGTATCATGTAGACTGCACAGTGCTAATAACTTACCTGTTTGCAACAGAGGGCAGAGTTCACAGGTATAACTCCAAGCCAGGCAGAGAGATGAAAGGGAACAAAAGGGTGGCACTCATGTGTTCTTCACCAAGCTTTAGCTTCTCATGTGTTTGGAAGTGGTAGTGGCTACCCTAAGTAGGTGGTAAGCTTCATGAATGTGTGAATGAGGATATGAAGCAGGTCAAATCAAGCTTGAGATAAGGAGTATAAAGAAGTTTTAAAAGGTAACATAATAGCAGTCTTCCAATATGTGAAAGACTGTCACAGGTGTGTGTGTGTGTGTGTGTGTGTGTGTACCTGTTTTCCAAAGCACCTGAGTAGAAGACAAGAGGTAATGGATGGAAGCTAGAGAGAGATCCAACCTAGAATTAAGGAGAAATTTCCTGTCAGTGAGAAGAATTAATCCGTGAAATGATTTGCTGTCAGAAGTTGTGGGTGCTCTATCATTGGACGTTTTTAAGAAAAGTTTGGATAATCATTTGTCCAGAATGCTATTGGGTTTCCTGCTTGAGCAAGGGGTTGGACTAGTCACTATATCAGACATGTCAAACACAAGGCCCGGGGGCCAGATGCAAAGTGGTTTCATGTGGCCCGCGAAGCCATCCTGGAAACAGTGAGGGAACGGCCCCTGCTGCCTTAGCCCTGGCCCAGGCCAGCTGGGAGCCAATGTACAATTTTGTGGTGACCATCTATGCTGAAATGTATTCAGTCTTAGCTCCACAAGGCTGTCTGGAAACAGCGAGGAACCAGCCCCTGCCACATTGGCCCCGCTCCCTGGGTTCATGCTGGGGAGGTGCCACCCTTTGTGAGGAATGAAGAAATGTACCATCGCTTGGAAGTGGCCAGCAAATGGCTCTCACCTACTTCACATATCTGCCTTGATGGGCTCTGGGAGAGGGGTTTCGGCAGGCAGCAGGGCGCTCTCCTCACCACGCCAAGAGGCTGAGCTGGATGGCGCAAATCCAAAAAGAAGCATGACGCTGCCCAGCACCCAGCCTGCCAAATTTTGGCAGGCAATGGGGCGTTCAACTCGCAGCGCCAAGAGCTGAGCTGGGTGGTGGAATCTGATGAGAAGTGCACAGCCTGCCCAATTTCAGCAGGGAGCAGGGTGAGCTTCACACCTCCTGGCTCAGCCTCTCAGTGCTGTGAGGAAAGCACCCCGCTGCCTGCCGAAACCGGGAAGGCTGGTGGCTGGGCAGCCTCGTGCTTGTTTTCAGATTCGTGCCTCCTGGCTCAGCCTCTCGGCACTGGGAGGAGAGCACCCCACTGCCTGTTGAGACCAGGCAGACTTGGGGCTAGGTGGCGTCACGCTTTTCAGATTCGTGCAGCATGGCTCAGCCTCTCGGCGCTGCGAGGAGAGCACCTCACTGCCTGCCGAAACTGGGCAGGCTGGGTGCTGGGCAGCATTGTGCAGGTAACGTTGACTCTCATGCTGCTCATGGCATCCCCTCCCCCAGAACCCACCAAGCCAGATATGTGAAGTAGGTGAGGGCCACGTGCTGGCCACTTCCAGATGATGGTTCATTTCTTTATTCTTCACAAAGGGTGACAACTCCCCAGCTGCGTTTCTTGCCTGTTTTTCTCCCTCCCTCCCTCATCTCAAATATTTTCCCACTCTGTACTTAGGAAGGAAGGAAGGAAGGAAGGAAGGAAAGAAGGAAAGAAGGAAAGAAGGAAAGAAGGAAAGAAGGAAAGGAGAGGGAGGGTCTGAGGGAAGTCCTGCCTTAGTCCTGCCCTGCTGCTCTTTCACCATCCCCTTGCCCCCTCCTCCTGGCCTATCCTGGGGTCTCCCATCTTATTGCTAAAGAAACTTTGGATTCAAAGCCAGGTCTCCTCCCATGGAGAGGGACTGGGCCTCCCTCTGACTTTGCCCTCGTACCCATCTTGAGCAACCTGGTTAAGAAGAGCAAGCACAGCAGCAGGAGCCTTGTGGAGGAGGTAAGTGCAGCTGGGCGCCCCCTTGGGGAAGTGGGGCTGGGCTTGGTGTCTCAGGTGCTCAAGGGCCAGGCTGGGCATTTGACCTCTGCTGCCCAGGGCTCCTCCATCCAGCCCCTCCCCCGCATGGCCTGAGAGGAACAGTGAGGCTCCTCCAGTGGACCATGCATTGGCACTTGCCCTGGTCCCACCCCTTCTGCCAGAGGCCACACCCACCATCCACGCCCACCCATTAGGCCGCACCCACCCTGGCCACATCCACCCGGCCCCCACGAGGGCAACCACAATGCTGATGCTGCCCTCAATGAAACTGAGTTTGACACCCCTGCACTACATGATCTCCAAGGTCTTTCCCAACTCTGTTATTCTGTATTCTGTAAATACAAACATCTATAAATGCTCTGACTCAAAAAACATAAATCATTTTTGCTCTGCTCTTGAATTGCAACCTGGGGGGGGGAAGAGAGAAAAGTTGAATGTGTATAGCATTTTACATACTTGACATTTAATCTTAAAAGAAGCGATAGTTTATCAATCTCTCAGTTTGTTCTCTAGGGGGAGAGGAAAGGGGGAAGAGAAGGAAGAAAATGCTGCCCTCGTGTGGCAATGAAATGAAATTATCTTGCCTAAAATGAAGATAGAAAAAATGTAAGGAAGTTTCCAAAGGGATGATAAATAAATTAAACTGTATATCAAACTGATCTTCTAAGAGATAATATGAAAGGAGCTGAATCAAATTTTAGCGTTCTATTTTGAATCGTTCCTTTTGTGAAATGTTTCCTATGAAACGCCTTGCTCTAATTTATGATTTTCCAAGGTTTACTATTCCAGGATTTCCTCTATCTTTTTCCTGGATAAGTAGATACATTTCTACACAAAGGAACAGACTGCAGCAACCCACTGATTGCAGTCACACCACCTACATTACCTGGATGTGTAATACAATGTATTGAACCATAAACTAACCAAAAGGGTTGGATCCACTCTCATGTATATACGTACATATACAGTATATTTAGCTCATGCAAAAGCCAACCAAGGTTAACTCTAACCAATTGCAAATGCCGTCACTGGGTCTTCAGCTGATCTGTTTAAGTGGACTGTGAAAACAAAAGGCTGTATTGTTAAAGGATTTGTCCCCATGTTCTTATAATTCTAGCATGAAGATGCTTCCTCAGCTATGTTTCAGACTCTGTTCTCATGTTGTTGCTTCTCCTGATCTCCAGTTCACAGCAAGGCAGCTTAAAGTTGCCTGTAGCAGTTCCATTTTTTAAAGTAGCATTTTCCCTTTTCTCTTGATACAGTTCTTATTGTGAACAAGATCCATGACACTTCTTCAATGAGGTTCTTGATGATACAATTGGCCATTCCAGCTGCCAAATGTTCCCTCCATTCTGATCCTTGGCCCCCTTTTTGACACCATTTGACACCTATTTCTTTGTAGGTTTAGAAAAAAAACCTGGGATAAACTGGTGGAAAAAAGCCACCTCTACTCTCTTTTCCTGCTACCCTTTCTAGTCCTAACTTCTCCTGCTCAAATAGCAAGGACTGGGAAGAGTAGCAAGCAAAACAGTGGATATTTTTGTACTGTATATAGGTGTATCTGTCTTTGGTAGAGTGCTTAGACCTGATTCTGGCTGATTTAGAATTTAGTTTTAGTAATTTGCAAATTATGTGAGGCTTAGAGACATTCTTAGAAATAAAAGGGGTGTTTGAAGCCAGCAGTTTACTTCATAGTACACCATCTAAAATTAAGCAATTAGCCTTTTAAAATAAGATGGAGTGAGAATCTTGTCAAACATCAAAATAGACACCCATAGGCACTACACTGGGGATACTGAAGCCAGGCAAATAGTCTCAGATAAATAACTTTGGCTAACTGGCAAATGATGCCATGGATCCTAGTCATAAAAAATGGCTTAGAGTTATGATCCCTTAAGTATTGCATTAACCATATCACTTAATATTAATGCTGGTCACTCTAAACCTGGAAATCTATTCAAAATAAGAATTCTGAAAATGTGTGTACTCTATGTGTCAGACAATAAATTGAACTGACACTAAATTCACAAAACATATTTAGGGTCAATTTGCATTTTGATTCAGATTTCAAAGTTCTGAGATCCTGAGGGTCCCTTGAAAAGTTCTGCCTCTGAAAATGAAATATTGGTTGCTCTTAAATATGAAAATTTCTTTAATTGTCTTGTGTAACATTATTAAGTTTAGCTTTGATTTATCATACTAAACATATCGACAGCATGAATGAGTTTTACTGAAAAAAAATATTAATTTCTCAGCTTTCTAATTTCAAACCTCGTGGATATTATCTAACCCTAAAAACAGGATTTTCCAATATTCTTTTGAATTCATAACTTTAGAGGGATAAGGTCCTGCATCATATTTGTGTAAAGATGATTTTAGCTGGTCTAACAGAGCTGTGCAATCTTTCAAAGGAATCTGATCATGTTATCACTTTGAACTTAATCTTTGAAACAATTTGAGGTAGCAAATTGAGCAATTTAATGGTGAACAAGAGATTCAAAGACTGTCATTACAGTTTTTTCTCCATGCACAAAGCTGAAGAGAGTCGAGCAATATGAAGGGTTCTCTGACATTTACAGAAGCTGCCTATGAGTTTCACCATCTCATTCAGTTTTGACCCTCATACACTTGGAGAAGGCTCTTTGGCTGCTCATGCTACTTGTCAGTGTTGTATTGTCTGAAGAAATGGTTGTCTTCATTGCATGAATCAATCTGAAGTGTGCTAGACAATTTGGGGCCCTCCAAACATTTGAATTTCAACTTCCATCATCCCCAACTAGCATGGCCAAACAAAGAAACTGGAATATGTAGTCCAAACTCATGGAAGATTACTTACTAAAGCTTCCTCCTCCAATCACAGAAAAAATGAGGGAATTAAATACTGGAACAGTTGATATGTTGAATAGACATGAATGAATCAAATGTTACTTGTTTATTATTTATTATTTTACTAATTGTCTGAACCAATCGTCAATTTCAATTAAAAACCACAAAAATCATTTTTATAGATACTGTTCTCATATATATGTATTTTATATATAACATATAAGAATATGCCTCCTATTAGAAAAGCACCTGGTCATATGCCAATCCCACAATATGCAACACACACAAACACACACAAACACACACAGACATATATACATATATATAAATTTATGAAGAAATTATATTCAGTGTGATTTTTATTTACTTTTTTGTTTTGAGGACTTGTTCCCATCTTCCTGTAATACTGATTTTTTATGCTGAAAAAGATAAAAATATAAACCCACATTATGCTCATAATGTAGTGAACTTTTTTGTAGAAAATCTTATTTCTAACTGGACACTGATGCATTTTTCAAACAATAAAAATTGGGCCAAAGGATGGAGAATTTCATTTATTATGCTTGTAAGTGTTTCACAATATCATGGACAATACAAAATGAAGGTTCATAAAACATCTGTAAAGTGTTCCAGAAACTCAGCCTAGTGTTATAATAAGGAAATAAAACAGCAGGGAAGGATCAAGAAATTTTGTTTAACATAAATAGAAAAAAATAATTCATCTGAGGAATTCTGCTCATCCCTTGAAGATCATGGCTAATGAATGACTGTAGAAAGAAAGGAAGGAAGGAAGGAAGAAAGAAAGAAAGGAAGGAAGGAAGGAAGGAAGGAAGGAAGGAAGGAAGGAAGGAAGGAAGAAAGAAAGGAAGAAAAATTCTATGAGGGCTTCAATGTATGTCTTTTTTTTTTTTTTTTTTTGCTTTAGATATGAGGCAAATAGGATCAGCACCATCAACCAAATTCTGAAATGTGACCTGCATCTTTGAAAGCAAGGCAACCTCTTAGAACTACATAATTTAGTCTTTCCTCTTGATGAGTGCTGAGCAGTTTCTAATTATCAAGTAAATTTCCCTGGGACAATCATGCTGGTAAATGTTTTTCTACACCAGAGTTCTCAGGATATATACTCAGCATCTTTACTGCTGTTGCTTTGTACCCCAACACACTAGGGGAGCCCATTAGAGAATCTTCTTGCTTCCTTCCCAGTTTACTTTCTTCATTCTCTCATTTCTTCTCCTTTGATATCATACTCTCTTGAAAGACAGCAGCTCTGGCAACTTTTGTAGAATTGTTCAACTCTCCCAACCTCTTAGCTATCTCATCACTCAATAAATACAAGAGACTTCCACTTTCCATCAATGAACAATTTTATAATGTTTTTTCTTCTCATTTGAAAGGTCATGTAAAGCAAATTTTCCACCATCACCTTGACAGACAACTGGCAGAAAAGCAGGCAGGTTTGATGGGATGAGTTCTGCAACCGAGCTCTCCAAGAAGGAAAAGTACAAGCATCTCTGTCATGTTATTAACACACTGAACTTACTGATTCTGTAGAGCTACTGGATGTCAGTTTGTCAGCTACTGAGAAGCAAAGACACACTTATAGGTAGTCCTTGAAATATGACCATAATGGAGCTTGGAATTTCATTATAAGTCATGATGGTTGTAAGCCAAGGAGCTCACATGACTGACTTGATTTTACTACCTTTAGTGCAGAAACCATTAAGTAAAGGCTGTAATTGTTAAGTGAATCAATACAATCTTATAGCCCATTTTGCCAGACACTGGTTGAAAAGGCCAGTTTCCAGCAAAAAATGTTGTAAATCACGTCATGTGACTGCTGAATGAAGAGCCCTGGTGGCACAATGGTTAGAATGCAGTACTACAGGCTAACTCACTGCTTACTTCCAGCGGTTCACTCCTGACCGGCTCAAGGTTGACTCATCCTTTCATCCTTTCACCCTTTCAAGGTCAATAAAGTGAGAACTCAGATTGTTGGGGACAATATGCTGACTCTTTAAATCACTTAGAAAGGGCTGTAAAGCACTGTGAATTGGTATATAAGTCTACATGCTAGTGCTACTTAATGCTGCAAACAACTGTAAAAGTTGCCAAATTCCCAAAATATGGTCATATGACCACAGGGGGCAACTCCAGAACTGAGTTGTATCTTTTAGGGGGTCTGTCATAATTTCAAAGAGTTACTAAGAGGTCTGTCATTAAGTGAGGATTACCTTTAATAAGACCTTAAGCCAGTGGTGGGATTCAAATATGTGAACAACCGGTTCTCTGTGTGGAGGCCGCCTCTAGAAGTCCATTCTGGGCCTGGGCAACAAAAAATTAACTACCGGTTCTGCTGAACTGGTGCAAACTGGCTGAATTCCACCACTGCCTTAAGCAGGGAGAGAGCCAACACATTGGTTCATGTATTTGTCTTTCCTTAAAATAAGATTATGCTTCCGGATCCAGTAACTGTGACTCTATGGGTGCCAGAATGGGATGGATGTCACAAAAGTCAAAATGGTGGCCGCAACCATGTGATCAAAGATCTCCCCCTTTTAAACATGTGATACATATAAAAGGGGGGTTGGTTGGTCACCCAGTTGTGTCTGCCATCTTGACTTTTTTGACCCTTCTTCCCTACAGATGTCCCTGTAATTTAGATAACATGGTTAACTTGTCAACTTCAGAAAACAATAGGCTGCTGATTTTTTTAGCCCCTTTAAAAACCCTGTGCCCCAACATAACAGTTAATTATTTCTACATAAACTGACAAGATGCTCCACAATTGCTTTATAGCAAAAGAAGCCAATTTTTGCATCAACAAACTCAGCTCAGGCTCTCAAGAACTCTGGCTCTGCATAGGAGATTTTTGGCAGCCATTCACTGCTCATTCGCCTATATGTGGATAAGTAATTACTGGTAACCGGATCCAGAACTGGAGAAATTGGTGGCTTTTTTTTTTCATTTCAGCTAACCACAGATGGTAATTTGAATATTTGCCTGGGGATGATGTCAACATAGGATGGTTTGTAACCTGAGGTCCATCCTGTGTCTCCTTACATTTCATTGGTCTAATATATGCATGTTTTCTTCCATGGTTCATAAGCAGAATAAAAACAGTCTTTATTGCACCAGTCAGAAATCTCTGGTTCTATTGATTAAGGATGCACAAGTTGCGTCTTGGCACCAGGACAAATATAGGCTGACTCACAACAACTCCCTTCCACAGGCAGTGCAGTGTATTTGTTAAGAGTTGAATTACAGTGGAGAGACCCATCAAGTTTATGGGCTGGGAAAGCATGGCCTTCAAAGATCTGCTTCATGGATTGCAGTGTGCAAAGTTTCATTGAACAAGACAAAGTGATTTGGTTTATGTATAATGTTAAATCGTAATTTACAGATCTCATTTAATGGTTAGGTCATGTACTAAACCTGAACGAAACAAATCATGCAAGGGTTTAATGCAATTTGTGGATCCACTTTAAGTTTGAGATTCTATATCCAGCCTCAGTTGACTAATCTGATTTGTGAAAGGGCTGCCCAAACTGACACTGAGCCTGTCCAAAGCAGCTGGAAGAACACTTTGTACAAAAGCATGTTAGCACGCTGATTATAGTCTATTAGCAGATAGTTACATTTTATGGTTAGCTGCAATTATGATTCATTTTTATGATTGGAAAGTTTGTGATGTTTTTCTGATTTTCAGGCTGACTTTTATTCTTGTTAGCTGCACATAATATTGCAATGAAGGCAGGATACTAATATTATTAATAAATAAACTTGCATCAGAGTCTTTCAAACCATCATATCCTCTAGAAACCTTTGTGCAGTCATCCTTTTAGCAAGGCACAGACACAAATGCTTCAAAGATATTTCAGGTTTTCCTGCACACATGTGTTCCTGCACAGCCCTCTTGTTTCATTAGTGACTCCCTATCCAGGCATTCAAACAACTATGGAAAGGCTTTGTGCATGTCCTGCACAAGATGCAAGTTTAATGTGTCAGAGAGAAGCATTTGGTTTGCACAAATATGCTTGGTGGGGGATCCTGTGTTCCTTGCACTGTCTTTGTTTTTATTATATGTAGCATTTCCAAAAGAAAACAATTCTACATATTTTAAAAATCTGCTTGAATTACTGATGACCCCAAATATGTCAAATGGATTTCTCTCTCTCTCTCTCTCTTTCCTTGCAAGTGTCAGATTCAACCATTCTGATACATTCAAGCAGCAATGGGTATGGAATCGTGCCCCTGGCAGTCATAAATAATGTTATCATCTGATACTGCCTGTACTGAATAATCCCATTGGCAAAAGAAGCGCAAACATAATTTGGAACTAAACATTATGGAAGCTACACCCACAGGAGTTTTAGTCATTTTAATAAGATGTATCACACATAGCTGAAGTCTTTTAGTTAACATTGCAATTCTATGTACATTTATGCTAAGTCCCACCAAGTCTTGAGTGGAGTCAAATGCCTTTTTTCTTATTTATCTTGCTAGCCACCATTTGGTTAATTGTGGCTATTGACTATAGCACAATGGGTAGATTTTGCACAATATGCTGAACCATAAACCATGGTTTATAAATCACAGTGACTGAGTTCATACAATCAATCAATCAGAATAGAGCTGGAAGGGACCTTGGAGGTGTTCTAGTGCAGCCTCCTGCTCAAGCAGGAGACCCTATATCACTTCAGACAAGTGGTTGTCCAGTCTCTTCTTAAAAATCTCCAGTGATGAAGTGTCCACAATTTCTGGGGGGTAAGCTGTTCCACTGGTTAATTGTCCTCACTGCTTGGAAGTTTCTCTTTAATTCCAGGTTGCTTCTCTCTTTGATTAGTTTCCATCCATTGTTTTTTGACTTGCCTTCTGGTGCTTTGGAAAATAAATTGACCCCCTCCTCCTTGTGGCAGCCTCGCAAATACTGGAATACAGCTATCATGTCCCCCCTAGTCCTTCTTTTCTCTAGACTGGCCATTCCCAAATCCTACAACTGTTCTTCATATGTTTTAGTCTCCAGGCCTTTAATCATCTAGTTGCTCTTCTTTGCACTTTTTTCAATGTCTCAACATCTTTTTTGTAATGTGGTGACCAAAACTGGATGCAATATTCCAGATGTGACCTTACTAAGGCTTTATAAAATGATACTAATACTTCACGTGATTTTCATGTTTTGCCTCTGTTTATACAACAAAGGATTGTATTAGCTGACTCATGTTTAAGTGATCGTCCACTAGGACTCCAAGGTCCCTCTCACAGTTATTGTTTTTGAACCAGGTTTTTTCTAATCTATAAATAATAATAATAATAGTAGTAGTAGTAGTAGTAGTAGTAGTAGTAAGTTGGAAGGGACCTTGGAGGTCATCTAGTCCAACCCCCTGCTCGGGCAGGAAACCCTACACCATTTCGGACAAGTGGCTGTCCAGTCTCTTCTTAAAAACTTCCAGTGTTGGAGCATTTACTGCTTCTGGAGGCAGGCTGTTCCACTGATTAATTGTTCTCACACCATTTCAGACAAATGGCTGTCCAGTCTCTTCTTAAAAACTTCCTTTGGTTTTTCTTGCCCAGGTGTAAAACCTTGCTTTTCTCCACATTAAATATCATTTTGTTGGATAGGGCCCATTGTTCAAGTCTGTCAAGATCTTTTTGGATTCTGAGCTTGTCTTCTGGGGTGTTGGCTATTCCTGCCAGTTTAGGGTCATCTGCAAATTTGATGAGTTCCCCTTCTATTCCCTCATCTAAGTCATTTATGAAGATATTGAAGAGTACTTGGCCTAAGACAGAACCTTGTGGTACCCCACTGCTTACTTCCCTCCATGTAGATATAGTACCATTAAGGATTACTTGTTGAGTACCATTTGTCAGCCAGTTACAAATCCATCTGGTGGTGATGCTGTCTATCCCACATTTTTCTAGCTTACCAAGAAGTAGGTTGTAGTCTACTTTGTCAAATGCCTTGCTGAAGTCTATGTCCACAGCATTTCACTGGTCTACTAATTTAATCACTTTGTCAATTACATTAAACTGTTTAATTACATTAAACCATTATTTCACTAAGCCAAAACTAAGCTACATTTATTTATGTATTTATATTTCGTATTTGGTTTCGTGAATTTGGTTTCAAATTCACTGCTGCAGATGGGCCCAAATGTCAAGGGTTACTATTGGTAAGAATCCACCAAGACCAAAACATTTGCAAGAGACCTATGGATAATCCATATCCTTATAATTAACAGCGGATGTTAAGTAAACACTGGACCATTTCATGTTCAGTATTCCATTATCCATGATTTGCATTGTATGCTTAAACATTACTTATTCAACTTAATTTTCTGGACTTTCCTAATACACTGAACCACAAATTAATCATACTTATTAAGTTTGTACAAAATGCTAGGCTAAAACAGAATAACCTTATTTGTGCTGTGTAAACAGAAACATCATGTGAAACCATAAGACTTAATAATGAATGTTGCGTATTTCTTAATAGCTTCATCCCCTATTTTTTTTCTAGATATCTGAAGTCCAGGATTTTATATTCCACACATCACACTAACCTTGGTTAATGAAAATACTTGTTGTTTATTTGCTTTTCCAGCTTGCTGGAGCAAGTATATAGCTGTGTCATTAAGCCAGTCACATATTTGTACATATGTATGAAGTACAAATGTTTTAATGGCAATCAGAGACCATTTGAACCCGAGGCAGGCAGGTGGCAACAGTGCTGGGTTAATACTGCCAGCTGAAAGATGTAGCCAGGTTTCCTTTATGACCATGCCTCTACTTTCCCCGTCCAGTCATGTCTGACTCTAGGGGGCAGTGCTCATCTCTGTCTCTTAGCTGAGGGAGCCAGTGCTGTCTGAAGACACTTCTGTGGTCATGTGGTCAGCATGACTATATACCAAAGTGCACGGAATACTGTTACCATCCCACCAAAGTGGTACCTATTTATCTACTCTTATTTGCATGCTTTCGAAATGCTAGGTTGGCAGGGGCTGGGGCAAATAAGAAGAGCTCACCCCATCACAAGGCGCACGAGTCTTGAACCCGGGCTCTCAGCTTTCCAGCTAACAAGCTCAGCATCTTTAACCACTGAATTATCTTCTAAGTGAAGTAACTCTGTATTGTGAATGTTACCCCTCTAATGCCACTCAGAGACATACATCATGGTGAGCTATGGGTTACTTAACCAAGTTTGTTCAATAAGCCAGGAAAGTGCAAAAGCTAATATATGCTTGTCAACATTTTGCAACCATATTGGCTCACAGCATAGGAAGTGAGAAATGAGGCAAGGTAGTAGACATACCTTTGAGTTTTACATTGCTCAAATGGGCAGTGTTTATTTAAATTGGTAACTGATTTCAATCTTCTTACAATTATGTTTAATAAAAAAATCATTGCAAATGTGCTGTCTTTGAAGAAGCATTCCTCTTTTTCACTCATATTAAACACTATTGTTTTTATTCATATGGAAGTGGATAACTATATAATTGATGAACTATATAATTGGTTTATCCCTGGACTGATTAAAATACATTCAATTCAGACCTATGCACATGAATACCAAGGGATTTACTTCTGAATAGACAGATGCATACTTACTGTGCTCTAAGATTTCTGTATCTGGGAAAGCATCCAGTTTAAAAGGCAGAAGGAGTGCACTCTGCTCCCTTTTAAGCATTTGGAAAGAACAACCATCTTTAAATCAAACTCACTGTGACATGCACGGATAATAAAATAATTCATCAAAGCCTCACACTGGTTAGCAGAAATAAGTTTCATTCAGATCTTCTGGCTCCACGTGAAAGAAGAAACAGATGCAAATAGGAGGTTAACTAGCAGGTTAGCGATATTCTTCAGGAATATATTGAAATACATATCATATATGTTACAAGCATACAGAAATATTTGCCTATTAGTCAGGTAGCTGTTGGACAGATGGAAAAAAGCTATTGAGATTTATATAAAATCTAATTAATTAGATTAATTAATTTCTGTTGTACAGAAAGTTAACTACAGACTACAGACTTAAGTTGCAATGTTTCCATTAAAATAAAAGCTCAAAAACTCAATTAAGTCAAATTTATGAAATTACCAAGCTGAAATTGTTTTTATTTGTATTTTGCTTAGCATTTGCTTAGCAGTTTCAACATTCAAAAAGGCTATATGAATCACACTTCTCCAATTTGTCTTTCTGGCTTTTTTAAGACTTTATTTCCAAGGATTTCAAGAAGTATTTATCAAAAACAACAAGAAGGCTCCAGGTTGGCCATTAGAGGTGGTTGGAAAGGAGCAGAGGGATTGTGTGTCAAAAAGTCAAATGTGCATTAAATTCTTGATTGAAAGGATAGGCTTCAATTGTGTGACACACCCTGTATTGGACATTTGGAAACATCTTCTGCAGTCTGGAGGTATTACTGAATAATCAAAACTAACAGATCTGCTGACAGAATTCCAGGTATCCATCCCATCTCCTTTTAAAGCTATTCAAGTTAGCAGCCATCATCACTTCTTCTGGTCATGAATACCAGAGGCTAAGTATCATTTTAGCTCCCAGCAGTTATAGCTGACAGAATTCTTAGACAACATTTATGCTAGTTAGAAATGAAATGAGAGCCAGTCTGGTCTAGTGGTTAAAATACTAGACCAGAAATGGGAAAAGCCAAGTTCTTGTCCTGCTTTAGGCACAAATCCAGTTGGATGACTTTGGGGCAGCCACTCTCTCTCAGCAAACCACTTCTGGAAGTTTTGCCAAGAAAACTGCAAGGATCTGTCCATGTAGTTAACAAAAGTCAAGTATGCTTTGAAAGGGAGAAAAAAAATCTGTTTAGAACTTCTTGAGATTGGAATGCAGCATTTTTGTGAACTACCAGATTAATCTTTTTCTATTTAGAATGAACTTTTCTTATGTGGAATTGTATATAGGAAAATCAAGATGGTACAAGTTCTAGGACTAGAGAAGCTATTCATTTATAGTATTCCAATGCCTTTAATTAACTAGACACAGTCTAAAGTTTACTGTGCGTCATTTTGTTGAGGCCTTAAGAATCAGCCACTGTATGCAAACTATAATATGCACGTAGGGTTTTTTGTGTGTAAATTGAGAATCCTGCAAAAGACAGACTCTCTTTAGAGCATTGTTTGAACGTGTGGAAATATACAAAAGATGTATGTACATAAGACATTGTTTTATTCCAAATTGGACAGTTATTTCTTCTTTAAATCTCTGGATTTAATAGAAATAATTCAATAAATAAATTATAAATAAATAATGCTCCAACAATATTTTGGAACATAAATTGTTGACCAAGCCATTAGTGGTCTGGCTTGTGCACTATGCTAAGCCGAAAATATACAAACCACAGTATGAAATAATCTTCCAGATTGCCTGCAAAGCCATATAATTGCATAAATAAGTTAGTCTTTATTCAGTAGCAATGCATCCCAATAATGCAATAAAATGATTTCAGTTTGTACTGGTAAACAATTCTACAGTAACTCGATCACAATATATTTTTCTATTCAACATAAAGGAGCAAGCAAACAGCTATTATATTACACAGAATGTTCTTTGTTTCCTTAATCCAAAATTATCTAATTTGACAGATACCTGCTCTCTAGGACCCTAGGAAATAGATCATTTCATTGGCACTTTTTTCATGTAAAACCTATGTTGACTGACTGAGATCCCCAACAAATAAATTGTTGTTCTAATTGTTCTGCCGGCAGCAAGATCTGAATGCTGGCACAGCGACAGTTTCTGTTGCAAATCAGGGCTGTTGCCAAAGGAGGCAGAGGAGGAGGAGAGATCCTGGGGCTTATGGAGTGAAGGAGATGGATGAGGCTGTCGGCAGGCCCAGAGGTAGGCTTTTGGAGGAGTTGGTGTTCCAGGGGCAAAAAGGAGCAAGGCCCCTTTAAGGAAAAGGTGGAGGAGACAGGATCAGAAAAAGAAAAGGAAGCAAGGTTGTCTTGCAGGAATATAAGCTAATTTGAGGGCTAATCCACATGGAGTTCCATTTCCATGTGTCTGGTTTGCCATCGTTCACTCCCTAGAGACTAAAATGGACGTTCTGAAACTTGAGCTGGCCACGAACAAGGAGTATATATCGGAGGTGGTGACCCTTTGAGAGCTGAATGCAATGAAATTTCATTTTGATGTATGCCGATTGGTGTACATTCAAAGTGACAATAAAGTTGTTGTTGTTGTATTATTATTATTATTATTATTATTATTATTATTATTATTATTATTATTATTACTGATCATCGCACATTCAGCCAGATGTTCAGACTGGATTTGGCATTTTGTCTACCTATCAAGTCCTTACCCAGGACCTGGGATAGGCAGATGTGGATGTTTGATGGTATTACAGGTATCGTCGCAGGATGGAAGCAGTTCCTAGTAAGGCCGCCTTTTGCAATTGACTAATAGCGAATTTGTCAATGCCAATGGTGTTCAAGTGGTGCTCCCGTTGTTTTGGGATTGCACCCAAGGAGCCTATTACTATTGGTACTACCCTTGCTTGCTTTTGCCACAGTCTTTCTATTTCTATTTGTAGGTCTTTGTAGTTTGTTATCTTCTCCAGTTCTTTCTCATCTATTCTGCTGTCTCCAGGCACTGCCACGTCCACTATCCAGACTTTTTTGTCTTTCTTATCGATAATTGTTAAGTCTGGGGTGTTATGTTGCAGGTGGTTATTATTATTATTATTGTTGTTGTTATTGTTGTTGTTATAGAATTGAATTTTACATTTTTCTCTATTTCATCCAGTCTATAATAGAGATAGTCCTCAACTTATGAGCACAACTGAGGCCAAGTTTTAACCGAGATACTTGTTAAGTGAGTTTTGCCCCATATTATGACCTTCTTTGCCACAGTAGTTATGTGGATCATGTGATTGTTAAACAAATCTGGCTTCCCCCATTGACTGCTTATTGGAAGCCAAATGGGAAGGTTACAAATTGTGATCACAAGAACCCACAATAGTGCAACTGTCATATATGCAAGCATCTGAATTTTGATCACGTGACCCTGGGGATGCTGCAATGTTTGTAAGTGTGAAAACAGGTCATATGTCACTTTTTTCTTTGCCATTATAACTTCAAACACTCACTAAATGAATGGTTGTAAGACGAGGACTACCTGTTCTTGCTTTTTCCAATAATACATTGTGTCACAAATGAGGTGGACAGTTCACGTTGACCCTCGCAACTTCGCCTTATCCAACTGTGAGAACCTTGAGACTTGGTGATTAAAATCTGGCACAGCATACATGAAGCATATAGCATCTGGAAAAATTTATTGTTGGAAACGTATTGTTTTATTTAAAAGATGGGTATTCATTTTATGGTTCAAAGACATGGAGAATGTCTGGAATGTAACTCATCACAGGGTCCCAATTAATAGGGAGAAGCTTTGTAGGCCTTTGTTCCCATTAGCAGTGTTCAGTAGTGTCTTCTACTTTTGATGGGTGATTCATTGCTCAACATGTACCATGTGTGCCATATGTTCCATCTGAGCAAGTTAGGGGGGGGGGAAATGTTGAAAGATGAACCAAACTAAAATATTTGACACAAGGATCTACTTATAATGCAAACTTATCTTTCCACTGTGACTTGATTCCTGTTATTGCGAGAAAATCAGCTCCCCCACAAAAGGAGCATTTTGGAGTGGAGAGATAAATTGTGTTGGAAACCTAAGTTATAATGCCGGCTGTACTGCTGAAATGGATTATACATGAAGTTTTCCTTGAAAAAGTCTGGAAGCTACAGTTGTTGTTAAATGCAACAGCTAAAGAAAAGCAGTATAAGATAATATTATAAAACCTTCTTGCTGAAAGGTATGACCCATCAATTATTTTCCAGAAACAATTGTTGGTGTCACTTTTGAAACTACAAACAGTTCAGAGCTCATCTCCTTGAGAAATTTTCTGTCTCTGTATGAAGCTATCAAGATACCAAGACTTGTAAGACCTTCTATGCCAGTGGTGGCGAACCTATGGCACGGGTGCCAGAGGCAGCACTTGGAGCCCTCTTTGTGGGCACACGTGCCGTTGCCCCAGCCTTGCCTCCCCTCGTGACTCCTCTCCTCCAGCAGTCCCCCTGAAGGAGACTCGCCCTCAAGCATGGCCCACACGGAGCAGTGCAGCCAAGGACATGGCAGCCAGGCAGCTTAGACAAGACTCTGCCCTCACATCCCATCATGCAGTTGATGCTGCAGGGCGTGGGCAGAGGGTGTGGCTGCCATAGCGCTGCTGGGCTGCCTGGGTGATCTGCAGCGGGCCCTGGAGGTAGTGAGTGGTCCTGTGGGCAGGTGGGGTGGGGGATGGGGGGGCAGAGCAGGGGTGGGCAGGGGGGTGGAGCGGGGGCAGGGCCAGTTTTTGGGCACTCGGTCTCTAAAAGGTTCGCCATCACTGTTCTATGCCTTTTGACTGCAGCTCTCCACATAGAACAAGTGGGCAAGTGACATCACATGCCTCAGCATGTAAATTATGCAAATGATGTACTTTACAAAATTTGCATAATATGTGCAAGGTTGTCATGATATGAATGACATCAACATGGCTTGCATTGGATACATATGCCTTAACTAATGTAATTTACACTCTTCTAGAGACTGTTTATTCCCAGTCTCTCCAATTTGAAGAAAGGGTCAAGATGTCCCTTCTCTGGCCTTCCCAGCTAAATCCAAATGATTTCAGCTTTTTTTTTTTTTTTTGACTGAGTATTATAACCAGACTGGCACAGCTTGGATTTTTATCTGTTATTTGTTTTGCCCATTTGTCCATTTGCCTACTAAGGGGATAAGAAACTCTTTTTTCTATTTCTAATATTTTTGTGGTGGTGTTGTAAAATTAGACATTTTTAGCCATAGTATATAAAATTGCTATTTGCTATAGCTGATGGAAAAACTCTGGGCAGAAAATAAATTCTGAACATCCTGAACCTTGGTGGAATATAGCAATATTTTTGCTAGCTGATTAAAAAGTCTGCAAGCAAAAATAATCTAATTTTCTTTATGAACTCTGAAGGACTAATAGTTTCATTATTCACGTTAATCGGATTATTTATGCATTTGGTTCTGTGTGGGTAATTGTATTGTTCTGAACAATTGTGATTCCATCTAAAGTAACTTGCATTCCCTTTAAATCTTTGCAATATTTTTATTCCTATTAAACCCCAAAGGGCCACACAAGCAGAGGTTATACACATAATTTAGAAGAATAGCAAGTGAAAGAGGGATGGAAAGCTCTGTTGAAGAAAAATGTGAGATATACAGAATATTTTAATATGAAGCAATCTTGGTTTGATAAAATTAAGTTGCATCACCCTGATTTGAATAGTAAGAGATGGACCACACAGACTAATAAAGATATTTTAATCAGCATAAACTCTGCTTCTATTTTCTGTATGATTCTGACTGCTGAGTCTTGTCAAAGAGTTAACTCTTTGGGACTAACCTCTTTTTCTTTCTCATAGGTGTAGGATGTAAAATGCATCTACTAAGAAAAGACGGATATTGTAGAACAGGATCCTAAGAAAAAGTTTTTATTATCGATTGAAAGTATGGTCAATTCCCGATGACCTTATGGACGCTTCTTTGTAGTTTTCTTGATAATAATATAAAAGTTTGCCATTTATTTTGAGACACTCTTTTGACTTGCCAAAGAAAGGCTAGAAATGTGGATAGTTAACATAGGGAATAATGGACTCCAATGCTTGCAGATTGGAATCATGGAAAATGAGAGCCTTGGACTGAACACCGGAGTATCCAGATATATGTGCAGGGCCCAACTGTGCTTCATTGCTCCATGTATAATTGGTACCTGTTCAGGGAATGTATGCCTAAGACTTGGAGAAGGACTTTACCATAATTCTTTCCTTTACATGATAAATGGGCTTTTTCTGATCTTTTCCTTCTGAGGGAATATTTCTCTCTCTTTAATACATGCATACATACATATATACACATATACATGCATGCATACATGCATACTAGTTCACTCCATTATAGCAGCCAGAAAATGAACTGACAGGCAAACGAGGAGCTTGTGTTCCACCAGACAGCCAACCCCAGTCAAGTCCTTTATCTGGCTATGTTGAAACATACCTTCAGTGCTCTTGAGTAAAAGCACAAAATCAGTGCTTAAAATGAGCTTTTGTCTCTTCTCCTGCCAGCCTGAAAAACAGGTCACCAGGAAAGATGCATGGGAAGCTTTTTATTAACCATGAAACTTTTAGTGTTTTGCAACAGGACTAAACCCATGTTTAAAAACAGCTCTAAAAACAAATGACAAGTACTGGGCAGCCACTGGCTGCCAGGGAAATTTGAGAGGAAGCACTCCAGCACCCAGCACCCATCAACTGTCCTCCTTCCCATTAATTATGTTTAGATATAATATCTGGGAGGCAAGTGGGCACATCCCAATAAAGCAGAAAAAGAGTTTGTCTTTGGCACTGAGGCCAACATAAAGTAGGATGGTAGGCTTTTGAACTGCCCCGCCATCTAGGGGAAAAGGTCCATTAACCCAGCCATGAAGAAAAGCAGTGAACTTCGGGCCTACACATTTCATGGGCAAGATAGACTATTTGACAAGATTTTGTATCATCCTAGCTTGATCCCTGGCTCTTTGTTTTGCTTAACCAGCATTCCTGATGGGAATTCTTAATTGGGTTCCTTTGAACGTTGAAGCAGCTGTCCATACATATGTTGGGCAATTCTCCATTTGCTTTTGTGAAGAGTCTGCTTGACTCATGCATGACTAAGTGGGACTGATATCAATTGAGCGAGCCTCACTACAGATCTCATTCACAAATCCTGTTCTTTTCTACACAGTAGAGACTGTTGCTATAACAGTCAGTCACTAGGCAACTGAGAAGCCCCATTGTTTCCTACGCACTCCTTGTTCTCCCTCTTCTTCTTTTTCTTTCCAAAAGGAGCAAATGCATGGCAAGGCATTTCTGGCCACTGATTCTCCCCAGCTGTACCCTTTTAGAGGCTGAACTGACTCATGTTTTCTGCCATAACAATGACTTTCTTCTTCATAAACAATACTAATCCTCCCACATCCTCTAACAAACTGAAGTTGGAGATTTCTGGGCAACTACAAGGAATATTGATTAATTATCTGTCCGCACATGCAAATCTTTAGGATGAAGTGGAGTGTAGAAATGACAAAAACTACAGTTCACAGGGGAAAGTATGAAATAAAGATGGGCCTTATGCAGAAAACATCCTAATAGATTTTATTCAATGATGTGGATCATTTTCCCTAATAGTCTCCCAAACTTGTTGCGACTGTGATGGACCTGGAATGAAAAAGAAGACATGTTCATAATAGCATTTATTTTAATACAGATAGTCCTCGATTTACAATAGTTCATTTAGTGACTGTTTGAACTTACAATGGCACTTTAAAAAGTGACTTATGATCATTTTTCACACTTACAACTTTTGCAGCATCCCCAGGGTCATATATTCAAAATTTAGACGCTTGGCAACTGACTCATATTTATGATGGCTGCAGTGTTCTGGAGACATGATCACATTTTGTGACTTACTGACAAAAGCAAAGTCAACGGGGAAGGCAGATTCACTTAACAACTGTTTTAGTAGCTTAACAACTGCAGTGATTCACTTAACAACATTGTCAAGAAAGGCCATACAATTGGACAAAATTCACTTAGCAACAGAAATTTTGGGTTTAAGTGTGGTCATAAGTGGAGGACTATCTGTAGTCCAAAATCTTCACCTTAGTTCCATGACATTGGGTTACTTCTTTCCCAGGCCAGGTCTGTGGAGATTCTCAGTCATCCAGGTCATGGTTGTCCCAAAGATGCTTTTTTCAAGGGGTAACTGGACTTTCTTGTTTTTCTTTGAAAATGTTTCGCTTCTCATCCAAGAACCTCATCTCATTCAGAGCTGAAGAAGCTTCTTGGATGAGAAGTGAAATGTCTTCAAAGAAAAACAAGAAATTCCCGTTGCCTCTTGAAAAAAAGCACCATTGGGTTCCCCAGGCCAACTGTGAGACAATCACAAGTCAAAATTAGATGTCCTGATATACAGCTGTACTTATTCTTCTATTATTCCCATACTGCCCAAGGTCGGTCTCAACATGTGTAATATCTGTGACACTTTGACCACCCATTATTCTGAAGGCAAACTTAGGGAATTTTAATAGATATGATTGGAGGTGTGTTTGGAAGAGTGCTCCATGTTTTTTAAGGACCATCTCTACACATCTGCATGTTGTTATAAAATTCCTCCCAGCATCCATTTTTCCCCAGAAAATATTTGAAACAAGCTACAGGATTCCTAAACTCAGCTTCCAAATGGATTATTATCTCAACTGCCAGAATTCCCAGTGCCTAAGATCAATTCTGGGAACTATAGTTCCAATATATCTGGATATCAATAGAGTGGGAAAGATTACCATCCTCTGAGGCAAATTGTATTGAGAGACTTGAAACATTGATACATTCCTTTTATTTGCCTCTATCTTCATCCCTCCCCCCTTGCTTCTGTTGTTGAGTTTATTAAGCCTTTTGGGGTCATTAGCCTGTTTACTTGCTATGCATGTTAATGATGCCATATAAATTTATTATTATAAAAAATATTTGCTTATTTGCTATGTATCCAGCTTGTTCCCAAAAGGATATGTTGCTATCTTGGATATTTGTTGAGCAAATGGCAGAGGGACTAAATTTGTAGTTCATTATTTCTCTCTCTCTCTCTCTCTGCCTTAAAATTTGCCAGATCTTGAGGTTTCTTTCTCTTGTTAACGATGTGCACCAGTTGATGTGAAATATGGCCATCTGTGTCATTGCTGAAGTGGGAAAACTTTACTCAGTGTGTGGCATGTTAACACGAATTTATTTGGGGTTGTCAGAGGAGAACCTACATATCAGTGGCTTTGCACAAGGAGGCAAGATTGCACAGAATTTCCTTTTCAGATGACTGTTTCTTAAACGAAGGAAGCTGTTAATTCCAAAAGAAAAGCTCTTCTTCCTTTATGCAGGAAAGATTTATCCATTTATCATGGTATAAGGTTTTGTGAATCATAGCTAACATTACCAAATGCATGCCGTATGAACTTGAGAGGAATATTGCATATTATATACTGACACTGTTGTGGGGAGTGTGGAGAAGCAGAAGGGGAAAAAGTACAGGTAGTCCTCGAGTTACAATGACAATTGAGCCCAAAATTTCTGTTGCTAAGCGAAAGACAGTTATTAAGTCAGTTTTGCCCCATTTTATGATCTTTCTTGCCATAGTTGTTAAGTGAATCACTGCAATTGCGAAGTTAGTTAGACGGTTAAGTGAATCTGGCCTCCCCATTGACTTTGCTTTTGTCAAAAGGTCACAAAAAGTGACCACATGGCCCCGGGATGCTGCAACCATCATAAATATGAGTCAGTTGCCAAGCATCTGAATTTCGATCATGTGACCACGCTGCAACAGTTGTAAGTGTGCAAAATAAGTCACTTTTTCAGTGCTGTTGTAACTTGAATGGTCACTAAACAGTCATAAATTGAGGACTACCTGTACAAGGAGAAGTAAAATTTTACACCCACGTTACACCTATCCTCTGTGAGCTGCACTGGTTGCCTATTGGTCTCCGGGTCCAATTCAAGGTGTTGGTCATTACCTTTAAAGCCCTATATGGCTCAGGGCCAGGCTATTTGCGAGACCGCCTACTACCTCATAGTTCCCTATGTCTGGTTAGATCCCACAGGCTGGGCCTCCTTCAGGCCCCGTCGGCCAAGCAGTGCCATTTGGCGGGGCCGCAGAGGAGGGCCTTCTCTGTGATGGCGCCCACGCTTTGGAATCAGCTCCCCCCAGAGATTAGGACTGCTCCCACCCTGTTGGTCTTCCATAAGCTACTTAAGACCTGGCTTTTCCGGCAGGCCTGGGGTTTATAAAACCTTACCCCTGGATGATTGTTTTTGTATTGTTGTTTTGTTATGTTTTATGTGTTTTTTATTGTTAGCCACCCAGAGTCCTTCAGGAGTGGGGCGGCTTATAAATTTATATGGAGAGTGTGTGCTTAGCAAGTCAGCCGGATGCTTATATAGTGTATGCAGGGTGATAGTAAATCATGGTCTCTATTTGTATTCTTTCCTTACTCTATGCATTCCTCATCTTCCCAAGAGTTGCATATGGAATGCATCTTTCTTGGAATTATGCTGATATGTAATTCAAGAAAGCATGTGAAACCTCATTTCCATAAGATTGTTTTGCCATATCCTCTTTTATGCCCAAATAGGGCAAAAATATCCCACTTATTCTCCCCTTTGCCTATTGATGTTGTCTTCAACAATGGATGAGAGTTATCCACAGCAGTCCTGGTGTTAATATAGGGTTTGCTTCCTTATTCTATGACCAAGGCATATAAAATGCATTAGGCTTTGTCACCCATTACTTTCTTTAATGGGCTAGAATTGACTGGGAACAGAGGCAGGATAAGGTGGTGATCTGAAGCAAAGAAAGCAAGTGTCATACTGACAATCTTGCACACTCAAGGATGGGCAGATAGCATGTTAACATCACACTGTGAAAGACTCCAACACAAAGAGAATATATGGTATGTATCAGAGGATTGAACTCTGGAGTCCTTGGTGCTGACTTTGGCTGTTTGTTTGCAGACATTTCATTACCAACCAGCTAACATCAAGTAAGGATTGAGTGTGGGGTATCGACTAACTCAGCTTCTCCCACAGGAAATGTTTTGGAGTTAATAACACTCTATGCATCTGATAAAATGGACTTTTGTCCATTTAAAATAAAACAAAATCCCTTCATAACACTGTCTCTTTATTTATTAGACATATTTCCCAAATTTGTCCAGCTCAGGACAACGTGCAAGGAGATCTTCATTCCATAAAACAATTCCATGAAGTTGGTTGGGCTAAAAGAGAATAACCAGCTCAGATCTCTTACTGTTTGTGAGTTAGGCAGCAATATAAATGTATTACTTATTTTATGAATATATTTAGAAAAAACCACATACATAAAGATGGAATAGAAAAAGATTATTAAAGGATAAAAGAAAATGTGAATAACAAAAAAGCAAGAAAAAGAAAATTATCTAGAGAAGTGACTTCCCATCTACTCTGCAGGAAACATAGCAGTTAGCAACTTCACCCTTCCATCATTTGCTTCTTCCATAAACAAATCTTTTTAATCAGCAATTCATTTTTTCCCATTTTCAGTAAAAAGTCTACAAAGGGTTTGCAGTCAGCCTCCAGATAATAACTGGTTAGGTAAATGATCCCCCAGCTCAGCCCTACTTGATGAAATATGGTTGCACAACAGTTTGCTTTAAGGGGGAGATTTAGGGGCTTGACTATCAAGGGAACTGTTGAGCACATTTAGTCCAGATCACACCCCATTAAGTTCTTGCTTCATGGTTAAGTGAATGGTTTAATTGGATCAGGCTGACTGTCATACATGGAGTGATTAGAGCCCCAGAAAAATAGGTCCAGTGTTCCTACCGACATTGTTCCTTGGATCATAATAATCTTTCTTTTAACTGCAATGAAATACAAAGAAAAAGAACAAAGGAAGTAGCTGTTTGTCCTCCAATTTATTGCTGAACTTAATAATACAAGCTGTATAAAAATATTTTACAAAAAAGCAAAATCACAATTAAACTTGAGATTAAAACACAACAGAGGGCAATATAACAGATACAACCCACCATTCTTGTGGGGCTTTTTGGTTTTTTAGTTAAAAATAGGTGAGCGAGCAGTTTAGTCATATGTTAATATTTGAGCAATAAAGCTGCTTTGCATTTAGGTTGATGACCCTGTGACTGCAACAAGCAGACATGACTAGCTGCAACCCAGGCTGACTATTTACCTTGCCACACTTGGAAATATATGTTCATTTTGACTTCCTTGCAATCCAAACAAACCTCATTTCTCCATGCTGAATTGCTTCTTAGGGCAGTTTAGTTTAAACGTTAGTTTTGAATCCCTGCTTGTAAAACATGTTGATGATTAGGAAGCAGAAGCAAAGAATTATTTTAAGCCAAATGTACAATTTTGATGTATACATTTTTTTTAATTTGGAGGTATACAGTTCATTGATTTGGCTGACGGATTTGGAAAATCAGAAATCTTTGGTGTCGTTTGAGAAGAGCGCCATCTGATCAGCCTCCTGTTCCCGCAATGGTCAGCCAGATATTTCTGGGAAGCCCACAAGAAGGATAGGATTGCAAATCTCACACTTGACATGCAGCAGCTGGAATTTAATGGCATGGTCTTAATGGATCAAAGTTACCAAAGGACCAATGCGCTCTCTCTCTCTCTCTCTCTCTCTCTCTCTCTCTCTCTCTCTCTCTCTCTCTCTCTCTCTCTCTCTCTCTCTCACACACACACACACACACACACACACACACACACACACACACCTCAGATACTTTGGGTTGTTACCTGATGCTAATCCACATTTTTCATTAGCAATTCCAAGTGGTGCTTGGTAATTCACTGAAACCTTTCAAAGCTGCTGAACTGAGAGACAGTGAGATGGGGGCAGGGGAGAAAATAACAGTAGACTTCCTTTTGATATATTTTACATTCCACATTCTTTTTCACCATTTGATGGCAAGTGATATCAGGAACGAACAAGAATGAGGATACATACAACACGAGCTGAATAATTATATGCAGAACACAACTTGCATTTCATTTCCTGAAACACAAAAATTAACCGTCTATTGGTAGGGTATATAATGACCACATTCCTGAGACACCAGTTATCTGATTTAAAACAACGACAACTATGGATTGCAATTTATTGTGCTTATTATTTACAGCACTGTTTCTCAAACTTGGCAGTTTGAAGAGTTGGCTGTGCTGCTTGGGGAATTCTGGGAGTTGAAGTCCAAACAGCTTCAAGTTGCCAAGGTTGAGAAGCACTGATATACAGTATACTAATTATGACAGTCCTTTTCCTCATGCAGAATGTTAGGATATGTTTATACACCCTTTTTATTGCATCTTCCTTTCTGATCTTTTTTTGTCAACACATTTTCAGGTACCCATATGCGAAATTGTGAGGACTTTTTTTTTTTTTAAAGAAAAACTGTGATTGTCAAAATTCTCAGTCTGTCACAGGCCCTGTGCAAGAGGACTGTAGGGTTCCCTTGGCATAATACAATTTTGGCCTAAATGAATCTGTACAATTGCTCTCAGCACTTCCTTCATCATTATGCACAATGCCCTGGAAATCCAGAGATGCAGATACCAGCTTGTTAAATTTGTTATATACAACTATTCAGAAATAAACAAAAATTTTATAAGCAGGATTATTAATTTGGCCGGTGAAGCAGACAACAGACAGTTGCAAGTTAGCGCAGCTGAAATTAGAAAACAAAATGCAGTTTCTCTGCTTGTGTACTTATGTTCCTTCATCATCCAATGTAGCACGATAAAGGATGATTCATGGATCATATCAAATAGGCACCAAAGCATCTGTGAAGGCCACATACGTTATGAGTCTACAGGACTGGTTTTTGGGGTTTCAAAAAATCACAGCATTTGAGGAAGCGGTGTTAAGTCTTTTGTCCAACCCTTATTTGGTTCTCTGGGAGAGCATGAGGGGAAGCAGCTGGTAAGGAAAGAATTTATTTAAGAAACCCTGAGGGAACTTCCTCACATACTGCTCTCCATAAGCCCAAGAGTTCACTCAGTGAGTTCAACAGTACTTGCCTCCACAGAATAACATTTCTGAAGGCTTCACTATTTAGAAATAACCACCATGGAGCCGTCTCATTCTTTGTAGCAACCAGAAAATATCTTAGACAATTTTTCCTTTTAAAAAAAAATCTTATAGTACAATATATATAACACCCCCATTCCCCACCCCCCAAAATACAAGAGGCTAGCTAATTCCGACAATGGGTTGAAAACAATAGTCAAGAAGCAGCTTTTCTATATAATCTAATGCTCTCCTTGCAAATGTTTATAATGTGATACATTGCAAACAAGATGCATAGATGTGCAGAGTCCAATCAAGCCAAAGACATGTGCATGTTCTCATGCGACTGCTAATGTATGAGAAAAAACAGGGATTCTCAAAGGGTGGATTATGAACCTCTGGGGGGGGGAGTACAACATTTTTAGTTGATCAGACTTGCCCAGACAAAGTGAACAGGAGAGCTGTCAATGCTCATTTCTGCTTTGCCTGAGAGAAAAGCCCAGGACAGCTAAATCTGTGGGTCTAGCCAACCGTCAGCACCATTTGCCAATCAAAGCAGCTGATTAATTCTTGCCAAGTGGGGACTTTCCATATAGTGTGTAATAGAATATCTGTAATTTGGGTGTAACTATAGTAAATTTCAATACTTTTACCCATTATGTTCAATTTCTAGCCTTTTAAAATGGAAATTTTTGCTGGGTGGGAAGATAAGCATTAAAAATGATCAACCTAGCCATAGTGCTCATCCAATTAAAATTTAAGTCAAACATTTATGATGAAAATGACATATTTTTTTAGCTAAGTGGGGTATTTATTTCTTGCCCAACCCTAACTCCTAACAATGGATTTGTTTTATTCATTTAGTTATTCAACTTCATGTATTATTTTAGGGAGGTGTAGAATCACATTTGAGAATCCCTGAGTTAAAATACAACTTCAGATATTTCCTCTCTAAATTCAGTGGAATTATGCTTTCTATATTACATATCTATTAGACAAGAAGACCAGATGTCAAACAGAATAAAGTAACACATTATTATATTGAATTACTATCTAGCAAAAGATTCATGGAAAAGTGCTTCAGTTTGGATTGAGCCCACAGGTCAGTATTAACCAAATGCAAGGCATAAATATTTTGATATTTTTTTCCATCTCAGTATTACTATTATTCAAATAAGCCTACGTTTCTCTGACACCCAGAATAAAAATTAGAGGGAAGCAAAAAGACAAAAAGAATTCTTCACAATAAAAACATATCCATTCAAATCACAAAATATTCTCAGGTGCAGTTTTTCTTTGGTATTCTTTAATAACAAATGCATTCCAAAGTGATGAAATGCTCTTACTAGCATCAGTTGCCTCTCCAACACCATCTGACTGTTTACATATTAAGATGGACGACTTCATCTATTTAGTGCAAAAGTTTACAGAAGCTCATCCTGTAATATGTAGGTCTAAGCTGTGATTAAGAAAAAATAATGTTGAAAAAAAAATGCCACTGAGTTACAATAAACTGCTTTGACTTTAGCATAATAAAACACTAATGGAAAATGCGTTACAGTTGTTAGACAATGCTTTGTGAGGTCTTTTGGTACAATGACAGGAAGGCACTTGTCATGAAGCTTTCAGATAACTGAGGAAAAAATAGAAGAATCTCCTCATGTGCAGCTATGGCTGTCTTCCAGATAAACTGAGAACAAATTACTCACACAAGGCAGTTTATTGTCCAAGGCAAACCTTATGTTTTTTTAGGTCAAAGTAATAATTAAAAAAAGTTTACATAAAGTTTACAAATGTTAACACTGTAGATCTATTGAAAAACCAAAATAAATAATTTCATTCACTGAACATTTCAGAATTACCTGCACTATCTTAAATGTATCCAGTTATTCTTTATGACAAACATCTATAGTGGAATGTCTTTGCTTGAGAAATATATATTTGGTTAAGGCTTAATATGGGCAAATGGTTGCTTGCTAAATATTCTAAATCAGACACAGTAGGATAGCTTGCAAACACGTAGTCATTATATATATACATATACACATACATATATGTATAAATTTTTTAAAATATGTAGGCTATACTACACATAAATGAACATATAATGCAGCAGATAAGGAAGATGCAAAGAATACAATGCTGCACCTGAAAAGCTCTATTTTTTTTTAGATATTGCTGAGAAGCAGTATGGCTGTTCTGTTGTAATTCCTTATGGTTTCAATCCATAGGAAATGAAAGAGAACTAAGAACTTTATGAGTACTTTTCATGTTTACGTATGCTTTACAGAAAACTGGTAAGAACATTTGATCAAATAGTTGGATCAGCAAGAACTACAGCTCTGGATCTAACTGTGGACTGATATTTTTCATTCTCCGCAGTGAATCACTGGTATAATAACATGAATATTCTTTGTTCACAAATAATAGTGAGCCATTAGGTAGTTGGTTGGGTTTTTCACTTAGTGGGATATACAAACCCATCTCTACAAAGAAACAGTATTTATAAGTCAGAGAGGGTAAGTTTCACACCAAACCAAGATAAAAACAAATGGACACAAGGGTTTACTACTACTACTGGGGATGTGAATGTCCTTATAGAAGGCAATTGCAAGTCACCTGTATATTGTTGCCAAAGAAATTATAGCTCAACTCAAAGGACATTTTACTTTCTTATCAAAAAATACTACTAAATTTGCCAAGAATTTATTTTCTAGAGCTGGTGTTTTAGAGCTAAAAGCCAAAGCTAGGTTGCATCATATCCTTAAAACTCTTTGCATATTAGGCAGATCAAGGTAAACAATTTGTATAAAATGATGGTACTCTCATGGAAGAACAATAACCCAGCAAAGAAATTCAAATAGGAAATTTCTTTGGTACTTTATACTTGGCATAAAAATGATTCCAATTGTGGTCTGAAATCCAGGTACCTAGACAAACATTTGAGAATTAGTGGCGAAAATGGTTATGAAGTGTATTCAAGGTCTGGCATTAAAGGATAATTTGAAGTGAAACTGAAAACTGTTTCATATAATAAAAGTTTTTATTTAACTTCGAGAAGTTAGGTTAGTTGCCACTAGAAAATTACTTTTATACTTATCTCTATTACTTTCCAATTCAGTTGCTTTTCATTATTCCCTTTACTTCACATCTCTGGATCAAGCTTAGAAAAATATGGACAAAAGGTTTCCACCATAATGGAGCTATGCTTTCTTGTATTGCATAGATACATATATAGCAAATGTACTATTATCATCTTACTTGCTATGCCCATTTATAAATTTGTACACTGGGACTGTCTACCAATCCTCAAGAAACTAAAATCAAATTGTTAGCTGGTTATTACAATAGTTTTATTAGTTTTTTATCAGTTCTTTAAGAATCTTATTTGATGGAATGTGGATAAGTCTACATATGCCTGAAAAGTATGCACTTCCAACAATTTGTACCATGTGAGTTATCAAGACTGATCTACAGTTTTAATTTTGCAAGGGATGAAGAAAAGAAACTACCACATACTTTGGGCAAAAGAGTAAAAAAAAACAATCTAAATCAAGAATACACAATGATAATCCTCGGTAGGAAAAAAATACGTTCTGAAGGGAAGAACCTTATTGTAGCACAAATAAAAAGAGGCTCTGAGATTTTTGGATAATTTTATAGCTGCTACAATGAATAATTCAGTAAGTCCTACTTGCTTTAACCATTAACATTTCTATGCTTAACCAATAAAGTTACTTAGTATCTCATATTTCCTATGAATATAATTATGCCATCTTGTGATTTTTACCATAAGTTGAACAATTTGAACTGCAAAAATTCCACTGTAACATCGTAAAAGCAGTTTCCAAATCACATTGAGATAATTGATTTACTTAAAAAAACCTTTTGTTATTTGTATGGATGGGAAAGAATCTAAAATAAATCAGTTTCAAATCTGTACACTGAACAGTGAAATGCTGCATAGAACAGTGTGAAACAGAATGCATACTTCAGCCAAACGTAAATATTTTAGCTTTAACATTCATTCAGAGTTTCAAATACACGTAGATATTTTTCTGTAGATATTGTTTGGTTTTTTAAAAAAATGCTTAATTGTCGACTGCATTGTGTTCTGAGTTTATATATTTTCTAGTCCAATGAAAATATGTCTTTGGTGCATCTAAAAATAGAGCAAAGTTATGACAAAGCTACAACTAGAAAACTACTTTACATTTTTACGAGAAGCTGTGCCCATAGCAGATGATTTTTATCCATTTTCCATTGCAGCAGCCTCCTTTTGAGGGTTTCTTTTTATTTTTTTGAAACACCTGTGGATCTGTGCAGAGCAATGGTCATGCTTCTGTTTGAAAAAAGAATAAAAATAATGTTGCATACATAGATCTGTTCCCTTTCATATAAGGGAGGGGGGTTCAATGCTTGAGTACTGGAAGTTTTAAATTTTGTTTCTGACTATGTATTGTGACCATTTGAGAAACCTAGTTCATTATTTTTTGTTGAGTTGGCAATTGTAAAATTCATCCAGCGTCCATAACATGCATTCATGTGCACAACTATACATTAGTTCAATAAAAGTTTCTGGACCAATGCCTTCCCCCCCCCCATTGCCATTTCCAGTCCATGTACGCATCTTTAGATGTCTCAGTAAATTGCATCAGGCACTTGCAAGGTTACATGAGAACTGCATGATCTTTGGACAAAAGCAAGAGAATTTTGTTTGATGTTTACAATGAGAGGTGCTGAGTGGCTTACTCAAAGTTGTTGGCTGGATGCCAGTACATTGTTCCTGGTGTTGAACTGGTGCCTTGAGATGATCAGTTGAGGAAACAAAAGGCAGGCAGGACAAGAGAAGAATCTTAGAAGTCAGGTATGGATGGATTCTGCAAAGGTTGTCTCATAAATCTCATCTTCTATGACTGACTTCTGGCAGGGAGTCCAGAAAATTCTTTCCTGATAATTTCATTAACTAGGAAGGGAAAGAGAAAAAAGAAACACAAAAGCAGAAACATTACTGTGCAGAAAATGAGAAAGAATCGAGCATAAAGCCACCTGTGTGGTTGCCGATTAAAAGCTGGCATTCAATAATGGGTTAAGACTATGAAAATCTGGGTGGAAGTCCCAACTGCTGGAATATAGCCATGAAGCCTGCTGGATAGTCTATCATTATTGTTCCACCTCAAGTAGTTGCAAACTGTAAAGAAGATGGAAAGGAAAGAAAAAAAAAATACTTTCTGGAATTCCTGGTAGGAAAAGGAGTTTTCATTTCTGGTTTATTTAAAGTAATGTAATATAATAATGCAACACTTCACTGACTTTTATAAATACAGGATCAACACAGATGTAATGAACTTTGATTACTGAATCCTGTCCAGATTGCAGAGGAAACACTCTTGCAAGCTCATTCTCATTTTTCATGTTTTGTACCAACTATGGATCATTCAAACCATATTCAGCAGTGCCAGTCAAATTGTGACTTGGTAAACTTGGTAAACTATGGCCCTGTTAATTGCATAGCTCAGTTAGGTGAGAAGAGTTCTAGGCAGTGTACAAAATACCCTCAATACATTTGTATTCTTTACTGTTTAATGAACATGTTGGTGATTTCTCACAGTAAAACTCTGCTTACTAGTGTATATTCTACTAGTGTATATTCTATGTGCCTATATGTTTCACAAATTTACTTCACTAAGCTGATAGTAACCACAAAAACTCAGTGAAGCAGTTACTGGCAGACAGTCTTGGCAAAATGTCTAGGAAGATGCAAATCTTTGGAAGTGACTAAAAAAAACCTATTTTGATATATACTGAAGACAAAACACCGTATTGTACAATCACCTGTAGAATATGCTATTGGTACTATTGATGTCCATGTAAAACCTACAGATAGAACAGAAAGCAAAAGTCTGGTCAGAATATAATTCTGGCTTCAGATCAGCAAAGGAGTGAGATAAGCGAGTTTATTAACAGAATAATAGAGTTGGAAGAGACCTTGGAGGTCTTCTAGTCCAACCCCCTGCTCAAGCAGGAGAATCTAAACCATTTTAGATAAATGGTTGTCCAGTTTCTTCTTAAAAGCCTACAGTAGTGGAGCACCCACAACTTTTAAAGGCAAGCCAGTCCGCAGATTAATTGTTCTTATTGACAGGAACTTTCTCCTTAGTTCTAGGCTGGTTCTCTCCTTGATTAGTTTACTTTCATTGCTTCTTGTCCTGCCTTCAGGTTTTGCTTCTCATATTATTATATTATGTTATGTTACGTTATGTTATGTTATGTTATGTTACGTTACGTTACTATATTATATTATGTTATTATCATATATCATATAACATATCATAATATTACGTTACATTATTATATTATTCTTCCCTTGTGTATCCAACCAATATGCTGAATACGAATTGGAGGGGCTGCTTTGGTATATAATCATCAGGGCTTCAAAATTAGAAGAAGAAACATGCATTATCCTGATGGTCCTACTCTTATAGCTGAAAATACAAAGTTCTTCTAATAAAAGTCAAGGCGCACAATTAAAAAAAAATTGGTTAACACTTAAATATCAATCCAAAGTTTTCATTTAAGGCAAAATGACCAGGTTCAAATTATTATATTCTGGATACATGTGAAGATCCTGCTCACCGTGAGGACTCCAAAATGATGGGAAAGGTAGAAGGGAAAAGAAAAGACGACCAGCAGAAACGTGGATGGATTTAGTTAAGAGTGGTGATGAGAGACCTGAAGAATCAAGTGGGCAACAGATCATCCTGGAGAAAATCGATTTATATGGTCACTAAGATGGCCCATGATTACTGTTGTTATTATTACTAATTTAAGTTGCAATCTACATTTCTGAGCAAAATTTTGGTCATTATGTAAAAATTACTATGTCGGGGAAAAAAATGCAGCCAGAGCCCAACCAAACTGTTCAGAATAGTGGGGTCAGCTCTTAAAGGAAGAAAGGTAGTACAGGTAGTCCTTGACCTATGACCACAACTGAACCTAAAATTTCTATTGCTAAGTGAGACAGTTGTTAAATGAATGTTGCCCCATTTTACAAACTTACTTGCTACAATTATTAAGTGAATCATTGCACGTATTAAGTTAATCTGGTTTCCCCATTGACTTTGCTTGTCAGAAGGTCATGACTGCACACTGCAACCGTCATAAATGTGAACCAGTTGCCAAGTGACTGAATGTTGATCACGTGACCGGCAATGGTAGTAAGAGTGAAAAATGATCATAAATCACTTTTTTCAGTGCCATTGTAACTTTGAATGGCTGATCTGAGCTGACAACGTTATAAATAAAATGGAAGGCAACATGATGAGATTATAAATATTATTAATCAGGACTGTTCAAAGGTACCAGCTGTATTTCCCCAGGGCTCTTATTTAAAACATAGAACTGCTTCCAGAAGATACTGTGATTGCTGCCAATTGTGATAGTTCTAGAAAAGTGATTAGATACATTCATAGAAGATAAAGTTTTAATGGCTGATAGTTATTATGATTATACATTAGACCTGCAGCGTGTTTCTGGTTGTTGAGAAAAAAGGAGGAAAGACCTGTTTGTAGGGCTGTGGAAATTGCAAGGGAGTGCGGCTACTTTGACAAAGGTTCAGATGAAGCACCTTTCAAAACTGTTTCGCAAAACAACACAGCTCCTTTGTTTCTAAGAGAAAAATGAAATCGTTGTGTTGCCTTTGTTGTCCCAATTCTCTTACCTCCTCCCCAGCTTTCTCTGACCTTTTCCTCCATGTCCAGAACACTCTGCACCACTTTCTATTCCAGAATAATAAATTCTAGAAAACAATAAAATGGCTCTGTAAGGGGCAGGGACATTCTGGCATATTTCTGAGAATGTCACAGTGGAGACCAGAATGTTCTGGAATCAGACTGTGAGATTGTCTACCTTCTGGTCTCAGTAAGCATGAAAATTAACTGATAGGATCATTGGTGCTTCAGGATGGGCTTACATCAGAGATGGGCAACTATGGCAATTTTATGGCCTATGGACTTCAACTCCTAGAGTTCCTGAGCCAGCTGTCTCAGGTTTTCTGGGAGTTGAAGTCCACTGGTCATAAAGTTGGCTGACTTAGGAATTATGAGAAGTGAAGTCCACAAATCATAAAGTTGCTATAGTTGTCCATCCCTGACTTAGATATCTCTGCGGTGGAATGTGATGCAATCATCTGAAGGAACAATGGCCATGACAAATTCTCCCTATAATAGTGTGACCACATTTGGGCCAGTCTGGGAGTGACTCAAAAGCACTACTTGCTTCATACACAGGTATTCCTTGACTTACGACTGTAACTGAGCCCAGAATTATGCTGGTCGTTAAGTGGGTTACCTCATGAGGTTTTGCAACCTTTCTGCTGCAGTTGTTAAGGGAATCACTGGGGATGTTAAGCAAATGTAGCAGTCGTTAAATGAATCCATTGTCTGCAATGATTGTTTCTTTTGTCAGAAATAGGAAGTAATTGCCAGTTTCTAGCAAAAAACATTATAAATGGTGGTCACATTTATGGTCAGTTGCTAAGTGCGATTGTGTGACCACAGAGGCATGTGGATTGAATGTGGATCGTAACTAGATCTGGGGAGGTCAGTCGTAACTCCGAACAATTGCTAAGCCACTGGTTGTATATTGAGGATTAAACCTGGACTCAGTTTGAGCAGGTCATTTTCAAGTTGTAATGATTATTAAGAATATTGCTCGTTCTATAGATTTTGTAACTGTTCAGTATGTTACTTATTACCTGTTGTACTGCACATAGAAAGAAGGAAACATAGAGATGCAGCCTTCTCAATTAAAAACAAACCATAACCCTGAAAACAATGGTGCATTTTTAAAGGTTTTAACCATGGTTGAAAATGTATATGGAAAAATATTTTTTTTAAAATCAATGAACTCAAAAATATTCCCAGCTTTTCTCTTACAACTATCTGGGAAAAAAAAGAGAAGCATTTTAGACTGTGTTCTTATCCACACTTGTTAATGTAACTGTGTAATTAATATACAATATTGTTCCTCAAACATCATCAATGCATCGTACCACATTAGGGTTGTAAGTTGGTAAGTGCTCTAAGATTTAATCAATATGCAGGATATATATGTCTTCGATTATACTTAAGACATCTAATTAATTGTGGGTTTTTAAAACAAGGCTAGGCCTTACAGCGTATTAGTTGAAATTGCTGGCTTCTAAAGTCTTGCAATGTCCTGGAATTGTCAGCAGGGGGTGACATGGCTCTGGTTTCAGGAGAAACCCTGACTGAAGCCTATACCTTTTTTTCTTTTTCTTGTTTTCTTTTTCTTTTTTAAAGGCTTCCTGTTTTCTTTACCCAGGAAATGAGAAGAGCAGATCTTCAATGGAAAGTTTTTGGTCTTTCGACTGCTAAAAATAGCATTTAGGTAAAAAAAAAAAAGGTGGGCACCAACCTTTACAGGGGAATGGTGGGTCATTTCCTTTGTGTAAACAAGTAGGATGAAATTACAAGCTGTTTTATTTATCAGCACATTTGCTCACATGGTTAAGTACCGAGAATGAAAAAAAGCTCTATGCATTGTAGGGACATATCATTTTTATTTAAAGAAATCAACCTGTTTGCAAATGCGACATTTTTCCTGTTCAAAAGCAGCGTGACAGCCAAAAAGGGGCTGGCTGGCAGCATTGAGAAGCAGCAGTGGCAAAGCAGATCAGCATTCTAAATCTGAATCAGGAAAAACTCTCTAAATTAATTGCACTGAACTTTATGAGGCAGAAATCTCATGGTACAGGCAGTTCCCGACTTACAACAGTTCATTTAGCTACAACAGCACTGAAAAAAGTGACTTGGCAACCGATTCATATTTATGATGGTCGCAGTGTCCCCGGGTCATGTGAACACTTTTTGAGACCTTCTGACAAACAAAGTCAATGGGGAAGCCAGGTTGACTTAACAGTCTTGCTAATAACAACTACCAAGGTTCGCTTAACAACTGTGGCAAGAAAGGTCGTAAAATGGAGCAGAGTTCATTTAACAACTGTCTCGTTTAGCAACAGAAATTTTGAGCTCAGTTGTGGTAGTAGGTCCAGGACTAGTTGTGCTGATAAAGCCATGCACCTTAGACATCAGCCAGGGGGAGGGGAGGGGTTGCAGTATGTGGTCAAAAAAGTAAAAATGGTGCCACTATAGATATTATATATAATGTGCTACTAAACTCTGCCTGTTATTTTTTTAACATATGTTGCATATGAAAAAGGGGCAGAATTTCAATTGCATTGCAGTTGTCCCCCTTTTGATTTTCTTTTATCTCTTTTTTACCTTATCCTATGAACAACCCCTGAGCCTTGAAAAGTTATTAGCCTGCAGAAACAAGAACATCAGAACAGGATAATCTTCAAAGAGGTTGCTGCATGCATTTCCACAGTGGGGCAGAGAATCAGAATGGGCAAACAAGTTCATTTCAAGAGGCAAGATTTCCATCAATCATTTTTGTCGAGCTCTCAACTTCCATTTATTGAACCTGAGAATTTTTTTAAAAAAAAATTTGCTTTAAAAATTGGTAAACAGAGTCCTGTGTGCATTTGTGTTTGCAATATTGCCTGATACACTTGGTTTCCACAAATTTCCTGTTAAGATTTTTCAATATGAATAGTTTGATAAAGAACTTTCTTTAATGTACACTTTTCTACAAATTGGCAAATTGCATTGGAAAAGTCTCACTCTCGTGAAATGGATGGATGGATGGATGGATGGATGGATGGATGGATGGATGGACGGATAGATGGGCAGATCAACAGATAGACTTGCAAGAGAGTCCATTAAGGAAGCTGTTGCTGGTGTAATTAATGTTGGTGCTGTTATACGCTCAGCTCAGTGTGGGTATATACTAGGCAGGTCATGCATCCTAGAAATGCAATGTATCTTAAGCTACAAAAAAAAGTGTGTTTTGTTTTTTGACTTCCTTTAAGTAAAACCTTTCCTCAAGGGAAGATTGTATTTGGTGACTACATAACACCACCTTCATGTATTTTTCTTGGCCATGATATAGAAACAAATTTTTCATTTCCTCCTCTTGAGGTACTGTATTTTTTAGATTTTTAGATTTAGATTTCCCAGTGGGATTTCCACAGAATCAGTTTTTAAAATTAATAAACCTACAAAGTTATTTCATTAATTATACATTCTTTATTTCAGTGACCATTCTAAATGTGATACTGAACAACCATTTGTCTGGAATGGTATAGGGTCTCCTGCTTGAGACTAGAGGACCTCTAAGATCCCTTCCAACTCTATTATTTGGATACTCTGAGATCACCTTCAACTTCTTCTGTATCAGAGTAATCTGTGAAATGTTTGCCCATCTTTTTTTTTTTGCCTACTTTGTTTTAGTTCTAATTGTGAATGCCTCCTCTAAGTCTACATATTATTTGTGTGGTTTTTCAGTGTGTGTGTGAGAAATCTTGCTATTTTTTAACCCGCTGCACATTCATGTCAGTCTCCCCTGTCTCAGTGGTCTTAATATCAGATGAAAGGATAAACAACTGTTCCAGACTCACTTTTTCCAATCCACTCATATTTTTATGTACTTTTGATGATTGCACAGCAGATATCTAGAGCTTATTATGACTCATTCTGCTTTTGCAACAGAGGGGAATGGGGAGATGGTGGTAAATAGTCCAAAAATTCCTGAGGCCTGAATACTGTTCTTTGATTCTTGTAAATATCTAATAAAAATGTGCCCTCGTGTAGCCAAATGGCTGGGAAGACATCCAAAAGATTAAGATAATCAGAGGTTTAGATAATGGGGCGTGCATGTATACATAGAATTACAGAGTTGTGGGCAACAGATTCTGAAAGTGGAGGTGTACCCAAGTACAGCCTGTGTCCTAGAATACAGCCATAGGCACACAATTCAACCCCTATGCCATGCATTTGTTTTGACATTTAAGTTAAAGTTTCATTTTCTTTTACATGGAATAGTTTTTAGATGGAATAGCCAATATGGCTTCAACCACAACCCTGGAAAATAATCTTAATCTCTTCAACATAAAATACTGGGGGTTCATATATTACAGGTAGTCCTTGACTTACAACCACAATTAGACCCAACATTTTTGTTGCTAAGTGAGATATTTGTTAATTGAGTTTTGCCCCATTTTATGACCTTTCTTGCTACAGTTGTTAAGTGAATCATGCATTTATTAAATTAGTAACACAGTTGTTAAGTAAATCTGGTTTTCCCATTGACTTTGCTTATCAGAAAGTTGCAAAAGTTAATTACGTTACCCTAGGACACTGCAACTGTCATAAATATCAGCCAGTTGCCAAGCATCTGAATTTTGATCATGTGACCATGGGGATGCTGCAGGGGTCATAAGGGTGAAAAAAATGTCATAAGTCACTTTTTCAGTAATGTTGTAATTTTGAATGGTCACTAAATGAACTGTTGTAAATTGAGGGCTACCTGTTTTACCTGATTGTGAGAACAGAGTTGAGATTTCTCTTGTTCTAACTTGTCCGGCTTCCAGATATCTAGAGGTCAGTTCCCAGAATTCTACAGCCTGCATAGAATTCTGGGAAATGAATTCTGCATAGAATTCCACTGCATGGAATTCTGGGAAATGAAGTCCATGACTGTGAGGTTGAGAAAGACTGGTCTGGAGACTGCTGCAAAGTTTAAATTGTAGGTTTTGTTCTAGTCAATTATTAATGCAGAGACTGAACATGAGAGCTAATGGTCTGTGTGACCCTGAGTTCCATTTCTCACCATCACTAGTTGGATATGCTACTTTCTCTAAAGTCTTTGTGTTGTAGTTACCTCCCACTTTACAATAGATATTCAAAGATATTTCACTACAAGTTATGTAAATGTGGATCTCCTGCTCTCTAAACCTTCAATAAAAGTAGAAAGTCAAAAGATGTTTGGCCATTATTTACTAAGTGGGTGCCAACTTAGAAAATAAGCACTGTCATCCTCAATCCAGAACAATTTCTCCTTTCCTTTGTTAGTAGTATCCATTACCTTTACTTGGTCATGTACCCTGAAATAAGCTACAATAAACCCAGATTTTCAAAGGAGACTCTAAGAGCCAAATTAGATTCAATAATGGGAACCAGCTATGAATCCATGACATAGTGGAAGAGGGGATATTTGTTGTTATGGTTCACTCGCTGTCATATCTGACTCTGTGCCCCCATATGCCAGGCCCCTCTGCCCTCTACGGTTTCCCTTAGTTTGTCCAAATTCATGTTCATTGCATCAATGACACTACCTAACCATCTCATCCTCTTCTTCTTTTGCCTTCAGTCTTTCCCAACATCAGGGTCTTTTCCAATAAATCCTCTCTTCTCATTTGGTGGCTGATGTATTAGAGGTTCAGCTTCAGTATCTGTCCTTCCAAAAAAGGTAGGGTTGAGTTCCTTAAGGATTGACTGATTTGATCTCCTCTCAGTCCAAGGGACTCTCTAGAGCAGGGGTAGGCAACCTCGGCTCTTTTATGACTCATGGACTTCAACTCCCAGTTGAAGTCCATGAGTCATAAAAGAGCAGAGGTTGCCTACCCCCGCTCTAGAGTCTTCTCCAACAGAGGGGATATTACATAAACCCTTTTATCAAAAGAGATGGGAAAGTATGGGGCGCACATATCTGAAATGCTTAAGTTGCAGGGACCCAGCCAATGGTCATTTTTTACCTTTTAGCTGGTCTTCTGAAAAGGTAGTGGAAGCATAATATGGCTAACATTGAGTTGAATCAACATTTTGGGCTTATGGATTTATTAAGGCTGTGTTTTTACTTCTCCCTAAAGATTTGATGCTATTTACTATTGTTTTGGGGTCTTTAACACCCCGCTTGGGAACCAGAGCACATGACCATGAATTGTAAGAAATTGTTGAAAGGGTTTCCAAATAAGTCAAAGATTATATTGAAATGGGGATATAGTTAGTGTTGATTAATCAATAATAACAATTACTAATTTATAGACCACCTGGGACAAGTCAGAATTCTAGAACAAGATCAAGCCTCCAATCTTTGACAAAGAAGAAGCTAATATTCTTTTAATGAGATGTTCTTCTCTCTGATCTTTGCAATAGAAATGCAGATAAGAGACCTGCAAAAGCAAATTCTTGTTCTAAGTACAGACTATCACAGAATATTACTGGTTTATGTAAAAAATATTTTAGTGTAGATATGGAAAGAGTCCGGTGCAGAAGAGAGGTGTGCTAGGCATTGCAAGAGAAGAATACATTCATTTTTTGCAATAGACAACATGTATGTGAAATATTGTATTAGGCAAACTTCACTTCCTAATCATTTAAAAACAAATACCATGTTTTCAAATACTTCAATCATTTTGAAAGAAAACATGTAGCCACCATTCAACCCTACCCAAGTGCATTTTTTGTTCCCACCAAATATTAGATGTTTCTGCAATTAGATTTTCAACTGAGCAACAAACCAAAAAGACATTTACAGAGGACCAGCCAAGTCAAAGAAAGCTTAAGAAGAACTGAAGCTAGATAAAAGTCAGAAAAAAAAGTAAATTACCTGGGACTTTGTTTGCTTGGATCAAAAAAGCACAGCCTTTGTGTTTCATAAAATGTTTTGTATCCAGCTAAGGTGTGTATCTATCAGCTCTGAAAAAGATTTGCAAAACCATTTTTGAGAAAGTGTAACTTTTGACCCAGTGGTAAGGTCAAATGTTACAAGCTTGTTTTCTGTTTTATATTACATGCTATTATTTTTCTGTACATGTCTGGACTAACTGATCACCATTCCCACAAATGTGCAGCAGGGATATAGTACCTGCTTCTAGTACTGTATGTATGGTATTTCAGCAGGATGGAGTTACAATAAGAATACTGTATACTAATTCAAAGTTACTATAATGTAAATAGTGTTCTGATGGAAACATGGCCCTCAAAAGAGGCCTCTCACCCCTAGACCTTTGGAAAACATCCACCAGACTGAAGATCAATCCATAGATGAACTCTTGAAAGATTGCAAGATTTCTGGGATTTCAACTATTCTCACTTTAAGTCTAGTAATTTAAGGGAAAAATATATCATGTAAGGTATTTTTAACAGCTAGTTTGAGTTGTTTTTTTTTTTTTTTTTTTTGCTTGTGTTTCAATTTGTTTGAAGGACACAAGCATTATCAGATAATGGTTCCTGGTGCCTTAAAAGGTTGTCAACTCCTGTGACAATGCAATGTGGTTTTCACCATGGACTGGGGGGAAATGTACATGATTAAAACACAAAAGAAATTTAGTTCTATAATAGGTAAGTTCTACCAATAGTATTGGTATGAATGCCTTGCCTGGAAAACAATACAATTTTCAGAATGTATGTAATGCCTTGAAGACTGAGCCTTATACTGAATGGGATCCATCCATCAATGAACAGCATCTGGCAGGAGAACAGATTATCTTCCTTCCCTGCATCCCACTTTCCATTCTTTCAACCTTGAAATAGTCATAAAAGTTGATTGAGGGTATCCATGAGGGAGGGAAGAATGGGGAGAAGGAGGAGTGAAAAAGAACCCTGGATGTAGATGGATATTTAATTCACCACTGGATCTTTGATCCACACAGTGCAGTTATTCAAACGTAGACCCATAACTTGTCTCAATATTTGCTTATCTCAAGTAGGATGTATTTGCAGAGGGCTTTTTCCTCCCTGGTGAGTAACTGCACCATGCATCCAAACTTTCTTTTAAAGTAAAGAGTGCATCTTCAAGCTCTTTTTTTTTATTTATTTAATGGCACTTTCTGGGCACAGGATGTTTTGATACCCCAATCCGTTTTTTCCCCCTTTTCTTTCAATTGCCACTAAAATAACATCACAGCTGTTTGGAAATATACTGGGGCTGAAACTATCAGAATTTGCACCAAAAATGACTGACCTTGCAGTTCAACACTATCCATAATTCCCCAATGATTCCAATTAATTGGTTAATGTTCTGCTGGCTTTATTCTCATGGTTTTTAAGGTATTTATTACTTTTTAAACTATCTAATGAAAAAATCAAACAATATATGAGTTATGCATTATATAAATCATTGCACAGCTATTCTACTTTTCCTATCTAAAATGCTAGTGCTGGGAAACATTGCAGCACTATAGAGAAAAACTATTGTCTGATTCATCCTGTAAAATTTGATACTTTAGTAAAAAGGATTGCACAGTAAAAGCCGTCTGACAGCCCTCAAAAACTCCCACCTTTGAAATAAATTCAGGGCAGCACTGCATATTGCAAGAAATAATATGATCGCCCAAAATGGCAACAGGTTATGCAGCTTTCAGTTCAAGAATATTTCACTCAACTATTCCTTCCTTTGGGCCTCACTCCAGTGTCTGTTTTTGCGAAGTATTACTGGAAGGAAAATAAAAATATACTGTATTCTGTCTTTGTTGAATAAATCCTTCCAAGAAACAAGAGGAAAATTTGCAGTATACAACTCATTTGGATGGAGTTGGGCTTGACTTGTAGTAATTATGTGGACATTTCTCTGTAGTTTTCTTAACAAAAACATTTGCAAGGTGTTTCTTCAATTTTCCAGACTAGCTAAAGCACTGGAATTTCTTTATAGTTTCCCACCCAACTATTAGCTGGATCTGAGCCTGTTCAGAGTTTTTGTTTTGTTTTGTTTTGTTTTTTGAGATCAGCCAAGGTTGACTAGGAACTGCCACCTGCTGTGACAACTTGTGTATAAAACTGCTTTTTTGGGGTGCTTGCAGAGAGCAGGATTTTAAAAGCTTTTCTTTTGGTCTTTGGAATGTAAAATGTAATATTATAAAATTCAGCCCGATCATTTTCGGAAATTTGGGCAGTGTGATCAACATACATCCTGAGAATTAGATGACTGTACAGCAGGATGGTGGACATTGCTGATATTCTGTATATTTTTCTGTGTATGTGGTGGTGATTTACTTTTTTCTCCCTTATAAGTGAAAAACAAAGGAAGGAAAGAGGACTGATCCTTCAAGTTCTTGTTTAAATGAAAATTGGCATCTCCAAAAACTAACAAACATACTCTGCTAGAGAGAAGTTCCCTGAGGATGGAGGCTCCAGCACAAGTCCAAAAGCTCAAAACACTAAATCTCTGGACCTAGTGACCAATCCAGATCGGATCCTGCACTAATAAAATCTATATATCCCTGTCCCTGTTCAAGTCCTCTCTCTTTGGTAGAGACAAGGATTTTGAAGTAAGTTTAATCTGGACCATTTCTTTATCTAGTAGCTTAATAGTTCCTACTCTGTCTGGCAGCAGCTCTTGCCACAGACAAAAACTTGTACATCATCGATCATCTTCTGAGCCCTTAAATGGAGACATCAAGAATCCAGATGTTGGCCTATAGCAGACATGTCAAACTCGTGACGTCACGCAATGTATCGGGACAGTTTTGCCATTGCTGGCAATGGGGTGGGCACGGCTTCCGGATGATGCATCTGGCCAATGGGCCGGCAGTTTGACATCCCTAGCCTATAGGATAGACCAGACAAGGAAACCAAAGTCATGAATGTTAAAATTACTATTATTATAAGGTTATAAGAACAGTAGCAAGAGTGAATATGCTTTTTTTTCTTCCTCACTTTTCTCTTCGTTTGATTTTGGGAGAGGCTGTCTGAGACATTTTCTTAAATTACTTTCTTGGAATGGGCTTAAGACATTCTTGTCTGATCATTGCCTTAGTAATGGATCTTCCTGCTTTCCTGCAAGGCCATTCTCTATGCCCTTTGCATTAATGGAGACCTTTCTTAGTAATAATTAGCCCCAGTTCCTTGCTCAATGTTTTTAAGCAAATGGAACAGAAAGAAGAATGGAAATAATTGCTGATGAAAAGAGATCTTCCGAAGATCCACTTGCCTTGAGCTAGTCAGCTGTTTTTTTCATTTTCAACACTCCATTTTAATTTGCCATTGAAATGGTAACAGACTGTCGATCATTAATTTCATACCTGAATTTGTAAGAGATTAGTGAAAAAGTCATTACACTCCAGATGGCCAGAGGACTTTTACACAGTTAATCAGTGAATGGAGATTCTCTGCCCATGCAAGCTTAGTTTTCTGAAGATCAGAATGCAGTGGTATTATTGTAATATAAAATAAATGCAAATTGTAGGAAAAAAATTTCAAATTTGAAGTAGAAATTGTAAAATGTAAAAAATGAAATTAGCACCTAATAATATATGTGTTTCCATGGAATTAAGCCCTATGGAGTTCAGTGAGTTTGAAATAACTATTTGTTAATTAATGAGGCATTAAACTGCAACTCCGGAGTAATAGGCAAAAAATACAATATAAAAATAACATACTGTAGTTTAAGTTAGGGATGCAATGAATTTTATTGTATACTTCACATTTCCAGATCAAAATACAATTAACATCTGAGGTGTGCAGTTTTTGATTGGCTCAGTTAACAGATACCGGTAATTTGTACTTTCTCAATCTACCAGGGGATACACTTAATACAGAATTAAATTTGGGGGTCTCCAAGATGGTCAGTGTGATTGATATCTTGTTCCAAGTTCACTTAATAACTCATTTTTGTATAGGAACTCACTTCACCTGCAATCATCTTCCTGTAATTTGCCTGGTGGATTCTAAAGCAAATACTAAGGTCCTAGAAAAAGCCCACTACTGTATTGGCTTGGTTACAGAAGAGAAGGCATGTTCTGAATCAATGGTTCTCCAGAGTTATAACTCTGGAGACTGCTTGGCCCATTGAACTTGGAGTCTTCTTTAATTCACTCTCAGCTCTGCCTAGCAGACTCTTAATGAAAACGGTTAACATATCTTTATTCTGTCAGGTTCCTTTATCACAATTCTCAGATTGTACTAGCCTTTCCCATATTAAATCCAAACTCTAATTTGACACTGGTTATACTAAAGTGAAAAATGCCTTGCTCACAGTAGTAAATACTTTTTGAATTACAGTGATAATTCCTCAGAAAAGCTCTCATCATTTATAGAGCCAAAAAAAGACTTTAAAACCACTCTTAAACAAAGAAAAGGGGACCTATGAGAGAGCAATGGGAGTGCTTAACTGTAATTGCTAAACTCAAGAAACCTTTTTGATTAATTAATGTCTCCCTTAATGAGAGAGACTGTAGTCTGATCTGCCAGATACTACAGAACCAGGCGAGAACTATTTCCAGAGTATTTTTACAATGGCCTCATTAGACAATCCAGCTGTGACTTGAAATATTCTTTATGACTAAGCTTCCTATGCACACATCTGAAGTCAAGGATTTTATCTCTCAACTAAAATCTAAAAGTCTCAGGAGAATATTTTATCCTCCATGGAATTACTAAGGGACAACAAGGACTGAGAGGCTCCAGGGCTGGCTGCCCCATTACTAATACTAACAACTCAGCATGTTTTCCTAGTGATTGGAGCAATGCTATTGTCATCACATTGCACAACAACAAAGGAAAGCAAGTTGATCCTGCCAATTATAGACCCATTAGCTTGTCTAATACAGTCAGCAAGATATATGCTAAATATCTTTACTTAAATCTATTGTCGAGACTGAAAGTGAAAGTATTGAGGAGTAGGCAGTTTCCAAGTGGATCAATATATTCTTAACTACTGGCTGGCCCTCTACCATTTAGCCAAAAAATACCTTTCCTAGCCCAGAGATTCTTTACTCATATAGCCTTTGTTGATTTGGAGTCATCTTTTGGTTTAATCTCAAGGAAGATAATGTGGGAGAAACTAAGGGGAACCTCAGTAAAAAAAAAAAAAAAAGACTCTCATTAAGTCCCTTCATTCTACACCAGAATGATGGTCAGATGTTCCTCACAGGGATGGCTGTCTGGAGTTATTACCACCTCAGAAAGGGGTGAGGTGTAGATGTTTTCTAGTTCCTCCACTTTTTAATTTGTATATTAATTTGGTAATCCATATCCTGCTGTTGTCACACATCCCCCTCCTCTATTAGCAAATAAAGTTGTTCCAGTTCTTTTCTACATACACAATGTTGTAATCATGTCTATCCGTTGGGAAGGGCACTGAAGGCTTTGGCCACTTTCTCTCCTTAGAGGAAAAACTAGTAATATATTATCAGAAAAATACATTTAAGTATTTGCATGAAACTATCACAATATTCACAATTGTGAAACTAATAAGGATATTATTACTGTCTTCATAACAAAGATCATTTCTCAACATTTCTATACAGTCCAAGTCTGGCATTCCTGAAGCCATTCATTCTAATTTATTAGAGCTATCTATGCAGTTCCAAGATATATTAGGCATGCTGCTCGACATTTAGAGAGGGGTTTGGTTTCCATGAACACTAAAGCTTAGTACTACCTTTTTAATATTTGGCTAAAGTTAATTTTCTTCCCAGTAGGTCCTGCCCCACTGGTTCTTAAGAGACTACCTTAATTCAGCTTGGTTAAAAAAAGTTATTGGCAAGCTTCACTCCATAGGAATCCTGCCACAGAATCTTTCCAATAGACTTCCAAAATGCCAAAATTATTCTTAAGCAGTGTATTGGGGACTCTGATCCCAGCCTGTCAGTACATGCAGTTTTTCAAATTAGGCACATGGCTGTTTCCTGCTATCATGGTTATGAAATTTCACTGGGTCTTTGTTTTGGCCAGTCTGAATCCATTGCTTTCTGCTCTCCGCTTCTGTATTTCCGGATAGAATAATCAGTACATCAGTGATTGCCTTGCCTTCAGAAGTTATGGATGCTCCATCACTGGAGGTTTTAAAGAAGAGATTGGATAATCACTTGTCTGAAATGGAATAGGGTCTCCTGCTTGAGTAAGGTGTTGGACTAGAAGACCTCCAAGGTCCCTTCCAATTTTGTTATTCTGCTCTTCTACTGGGAAGTTTCAAAAATACTTCCCAACATTAATATTTGAGAATTTGGTCTTTGTGGATTCAGCTTAGTATGGTCCTTGAGCCACATGTTCCTTTACTAGTTTCTCTATAGGGAATCATATTCAATTTTTATTCATTTTATCCTGAAGAAATTCCTCTGCAGAGGACATGACTTCTATTAATTGCTTCTCCTCTCTGACCATCATTCAATAATGTTGTGCCTAATTGCCATAATGCACCCTCTGTCTCCAGTTGTGTTAGAATGTCACACCCACACAAACCCAAACATATATGTTCATTATTTTTTATTTGTTTTATCTATATTTGACTGCTGGTCTTATGGATATCTTAAAGGTTTGATTTGATCAGATTTGAATTGGCCCTGTAATCCTAAAATTCCAGCACAGTGCAGTCAAACAATGGAAAAGATTCAGAACCTGAGTAAATCATTTTTTTTCCTTTGTGCCCTCTGTGCAAGACCAAATGGAACAAGCACTAGAGAACATTTGGGATATATTTCTTTTGCATTTTTGAGACATGAAACACTAATTCAAAGGTAACAACTGAGTGAACTCAAAATTGGCTATTTATATCTTTGGAGAATGCAATCTGTCACTGTCATGAGTTACATAAAAGATTTTTAAAGCCACAACAAGGTTTTTCTTTCAACTGAAGACAATTCTGAGGCTCTCCAAAACATTCCACAAGTTGCCTCAATAAAGCTGTAGCTATCATTTGTGTTATCAAAAAGAAATGAAAGGATCCTAAGTACTCTGAGTACTGTGGAACATTAGCCTGCAATAGATTAGATGTTTGGGGCTCTGCAATATTTCATATTCAAAGGCTAAGGGGTGTTTCAGAGTGTCCAGGGATGTACAAATGGCCATCTGCAATTCTTTAAACTAAACTTATCTTTCCTCAGGATTGTTCTGCAATTGTGGAAAGCAGCTTTACGTTCAGGTTTAAAGTACTGCAGACTCTGATGCACCTTTGTGCCTTAGGATTCATAGTACTGTGCAGCCCTGCTAAGTTTAACTAGCTTTCTCCCTTATTTCTTTTTCTAAAATGCTCACTTTTTATTTTGAGTGAACACTTTTTATTATAAAACTTGTGATTTGCAAATGCTGATTGCCAGATGTTTTCGGTTGGAAGAACAAGGGGAGGGAGCGCAGGACAAGAAAGACCATGTGTGAGTGAGTCAAGCATTTGGCTCTCCCAGGTTGATTGCTGGTAAATTACAGAGAAGATATTAAATGTGTGTTTAATATTAGTTTACATATGATGGAAATCAAGAGAAATACTTCCAAGTTCGGTGTACTCACTCATGGGCTGAACTTCTTATGGAACAGAGAGAATTCTTCTAAATTGAAGAATTCAGCTTTCTGCAGACATGCCAGAAAGAAAATACTTCACTCAGCTTCTCAATCCCTTACAGTTCTACTAATGATATGGGAATAAGGTAGATGGCTTTTCCTGAGCAGATTATGCGATGGCCTCCAAAAGAGAAATGTCTGATCCCCACACTGCCTACTTTTAAAAGGATACAAAAATATAATTTTTATTTGTTTCCCAATGCTTTTGGTAAAATCCTCACAAGTGATGCTTCTAGTGCTTCTTTCTGTTTCACATTTTCTGATTTTTAGTTTTTTTAAATTTCTGTTTATTGTTACACACCACATATTTTATCTTGCCTTTTTTCTTGATTGTAAGAAAGGAAAGATGTAGGCTATTGTAAATCAATAGTGAGAAATGTTGGGCATTGCATTAATTCAGCCTTATCTTCAAAATGAAATACAAAGAAAGTCCAGTTGCCTTTTGAAAAAGCACCTTTGGAACTCACTCTCATTCTATCTCACAGGCTTGCTGTGGAGGAAAAACTGAGGATCAAGCTTTAGATATCTCACCTTGAGTTTCTGGAGGAAAGGCAGAATATATATCCAATAAATAAATCTGATAATGAAACTTAACAAATTTGTTATTTGGTGAAAATCCTTATCTCAGAAGCAAGCACAGTAAATTGAAAGCCTATGGCTGATTTAAAACAGAACTTTAGCATTAGGGAGGAATGGACTCTTATTAAATGTGGTTTATTATTTAATTAAGAACATAACTGACTGATGACAGATATTATTTTGGTGAAGAAGTGAAGTAGCTTTTTTGGAAAGCTCAAAACGATGTGAAAGGAGGTTTACAGTAGCGTAGCTATGGATCTCATTTTGATTCCTGGGCTAACCTGTTTCAACCCACAATAGTGTACTTGGACAGATATACAAAGGAAAGACTCCACATGAAGCTGAAACTGACTCCATATAGTTTTCTTGGCAATAACATGGAACTGTTTTCTTCCCAGTTGTTTTGCCAAACCTTCAGCCTTGAAATTTCTGAATTCTAACAGAGTACTAACAAGTCCAATTCTGCTTTGCTGTTTCAAGATCAAAAGGTCAGCTAGATGCCAGTAGCATGTCAGATGCAATAAGCTTAATAGATTTTATTTATTTGTTCAATTTATATGACCGCCCATGTTGCCTTAGTACAGCTAGTCAGCTAACGTATAAAAGCACAGTCCAAATACATATCAAAAGAACACCAGCACAAAACTATGAAGGCAGCTGAGGTAGACCCCCTCAAAGCAGAGCCTTTCAGCTCAGTGACAAACTTTCCTGAGATACTAGTGTGTTGGTTTTAAAATGCATTTTTGATTTGCAGAACAGCTTGGTTTTCCCTCCCAGATTCCTGGCTTTTGATGCTATAATGGGAAGGAGGTCAGGAAGGGAGGGAGGCACTGGAGATTAAAAGTCATCACAACCAATCCAACTTTTACAAATATGATTGAGAATGTGGTCATTCCATCACCGTTACTGAAGTGATCAATACAGAAGCATTCTGGTTGAAAAGAAAAAGAAAGGATTTCAATGCAAACCACGATGGGAAAGAATTCCAGATGAGCTACAAGCTCAAAAGAAGATTGCTCTGAAATTCACTGTGCCGTAAAGACTTGGCTGGAGAATGCTGCACACACTAAGAATTTGTTAACAGCTGGATGCAGGCTGAGATGGTATTTCCCTAGTACAATGTGCTCTCCAGTCATCTATTTGTAGCCAACAGTAGTCAACTATCTTCCAGACTTGGATTACCTTCTCTGATTGGCTGGCCATGCCAAAATTGAAGTCCAAAAATGTAGCTGGAAAGTCCTTTGCAATCATACAAGTCTACTGAGCTAGGGGGGGACATTAAAACCTTTGTTTATGAGACACAGACAAGCCCTCTGTATACCCCGCGTTTAAACATCAAGATTCTGCATTAACAAAGGTTGAATTTTAAACTCTGCCGGGAAATCAGGCAAGGTGATGTGGAAATGTAGCTACTAATAATGAATGTAATTTATGACATATTTGCAATTTACAGGAAGGTTCACAAAGCTCTACGTGGCACTAGTTATCCAGACATCTTCCCACAATCCTGCTGGCTGGTTCTTCATTTGCTTATTTGGCAAGGATATGATATTTACCTTTTAAAAAGAATTAAGCATTTAGCATCAAGAATTATTAGTTAAGAATTCTATTTAACCAGAGGAGCTACTGGTTTGAGATAGTCCCCATTCTTTCATTCCTTCACATATTTTCCCTTTCTTTTAATTTTCTTCAGCTGCATCATTGGGGATGGCACTTTGAGTGATCTATTTTCATCACAGTGCACTAAAAGATTTTATTCTTTCTTTGGGGTGCTGTTTTTAATCTCAGCCTTCAAAAATACACAAGTAATGTTCCAACAACAGGCATATGAGCTGTGGGAATAGCCTTTTCAAAGAGATCAGGCTGTTCTGATTGCTGTCTCTTTTAAAAAAAAGAAACTTCAGTGAGCGTTTGCAGACCACTGCTGTTAAGTTTATTTTATACTTCTCATTTTTTTAAGCAAAACTGTTTTAACCCACTTTACATAGATGATTGTAAACTGATATCTTATTCATTTATTTCTACAATTTTATTACCCTTGCACAGGTAAGCTGTCAAGATTTGACAAAAAAGCAAAGTATAAATTCTCCAGGGGAAAAACACAGTATTAAATAATGAAAACATTCTGTGCTGCACAAACTGCTCAATCACATCTTTGCATGCTGGGTGTGATGGGTCAAATGAACACATCTCCATTAGAGGTGTATAATTACCTATCTTTTTTCAAGCTTATTAGTTGTCAGTTTATTAATAATCTCATTAATTTCTGACCAAGTTATTGAGTATTGATTTGGATATGAGTCTCACAAACATATTTTGAGACATGGATCCTCTCTCCCTCCCTTCCCTATGTTTGCTTCTTACGATTTAGAGCTGAGTCCCTATTCTGTATACATCACACAAATCAGAACAGTTAGCAAGTCAGCATCTATTCACAAATAGAAACACTGATTTATTTAAAGGCAGTTCTTAAAATTGTAATATCTCTGCTTTTTTATTGCTTGGTTACAACATTTAGAAAGGTATTGTATATTAAAAAGAATAGAAAAGATGATCTTGTTGGACTACCTGATGAAAACTGCATTATATAAAAGTTGTTTGATATCATAAATCAACCTGAAGAGTCGGCAACTGGCAGCCCCACAAGCCAAGCCAGGCCTGGGAACAATCTCCATTTGGCTCACCACTCAAACTCTGGGAATTTTTTTTTCCAACAAAGAAGCTGAATTTTGTATTAACTAAAGGATGAATTTATTTACTACAACTATAGTACTATCTCTAAGCATCTTACAAAATAATTTAAAAATAAAAATGAAGACAGTCTAATGTGAAAAGCAAAACAGAGATGTCCAACAGTCTTCAAACTCATAGTAGCAGGGTCCCTGCCTCCTTACAAATCTACTCCCAACAGCGGATTGTAATGGTTTCCTAAAAACCACTAAGAAAGTGAGTCACTCCAGTCTCAGTATGAGCCAGCAGTGTGCTGCTGCCTCCAAAATAGCCAATAAGTCCTAAGCTGCATTAATAGAGGGATAGAATCAAGATCATGTGAAATGTTAATACAACTTTATAATGCTTTGGTAAGACCACACTTGGAATATTCATCAAACTTTGATCACTACGATATAAAAAAGAGGTTGAGACTCTAGAAAGAGTACAGAGAAGAGCAAGAAAGATGATTAGGGGCCTGGAAGCTAAAACATATGAAGAATGTTGCAAGTTGTAGGAATTGGGTGTATCTATTTAATGAAAAGGACTAGAGGTGATATGATAGCAGTGTTCCAACATCTAAGAGGTTGCCACAAAGAAGAGGGTGTCAACCTATTCTCCAAAGCACTTGAAGGCAGGACAAGAAGTGATGGATGGAAATTATCAAGGAGAGAACCAACCTAGAACTAAGGAGAAATTTCCTGACAGTGAGAACAATTAACCAGAATGACTTGCCTCCAGAAGTTGTGGCTGCTCCAACACTGGAGATTTTTAGAAGAGATTAGACAACCATTTGTCTGAAATGGTGTAGGGTTTCCTGCTTGAGCAGGGGGTTGGATTAGAAGGCTTCCAAGGTCCCTTCCAACTCTGTTATTCTGTTATTTAGGAGGAAATGCACAACTAAAATACATTCATTCTTTTGCCAGAATGTGTATCAGAGATCATGCAAAATCTTCCACTTGTTATTTACTTCCTTCATTTTAAATTATTCACAAACTTGCAAAATTCTTCACTTTTAAAATAGTATTCTCAAAACATCCTCTGAGGCAGCTTCAATAACTTATAGGAAATGCATATTCTGCTTTTTTGACTTAGGAAGACTTTAATTTTAAAGGTTAAATGGATGAGTGAGAGAGATTATGGATAAAGCCTATATTACATAGTATTTGAAACTTAAAAATATATTATTCAGCCATTTTATTTTGTAATGTGACAGCAGTGACATCAATTTTAGTTATACAACTGAAAACATTGTGCATCAGTATTTGCACAATGAAGAAGACCTAAAGAATACTTAATTAACTTGCATTTTTTAAAAAAGAGTTTCAAGAATGGAGGAAAATTCTAACATTTTACTGTTTTAAATCAATTAAATAGGGACTCTCAACTTTCTGCAGTTGGTTATTTGAAAATTGACTTGGCAGACCATATAATGAACTTCTTGTTCCACCTGCCAAATCATATATTTAACTCATATTCCATTAGTTTCTTCACAACAATAACTGTGTTATGAAAATCACAGGCATTTTATGTAGCAAACAAAAAACAAAAGAACAAAAGTGGTCTTGATAGATTGTTATATATTGATTCTGAAAGGATATATACAGATTTATGCAGTAAAGATTCCAGCTAGTCTAATTTCAACATTCCTATAATTTCTCTGACTAACGTTTGACTGATGACTATTTCCTGGCATCATTTTTTCATCTGTATCTTGAATCAACCTACGGTACCTTTCAAGGTTGTAAATATTTCTAAGCTAGTTTCACAACAAAC